>NC_026001.2:95654537-95954537 GCF_000442705.2 Elaeis guineensis | reverse complement strand
CTAGGTAGCAGCATTAATGTGAGGTTTACTTGCAAAGTCAATGGCTAGCAACGTCTTGATCATGAAATCGAAGAAATCGCAAAAGGATCCAACTGGCTACGTATGGATCAAATTCTAGATCGTTGGAATCAACAGTCTAACGTAAGACTTTTTTTTTTTTTTTTCCTTGAGTTTTGCATGGTTGCTGCTTGACATGCTTCAGTAGGTGTTTTTCTCAGGTCCACAACAATATGCTCTGGTCATTGGTTTTATGAGGGTATTTATCATGAATCAAAGAAACCTGCTTGTAAGTTGGTCTCACATTAAAAGCACGCAGGACATCATGTTTGTATGTTGGCCCCATCGCTGGCTAGATTTCCATGCATCGGTCAAAGGCAAATAAGAAATTATACTCTACATCATGTGAATTACGCGAGCGGTGCACCATGGAAACAAACCAGGATGAAGGGAGCCGGAGAGCAATCCAAGACAAGTATATGATGATGGAGCCCATCGTTACTGACATGCATGATTCACATGGTGCACTGAGCCTAAGATATAATTTCTCCAGAGACTATAAAGCTTGACGAGCTCATCTTTTGGAGGCACTAATATTTTAGGCTTATGTGATGTGGAGTGGGCTTCAATCTCTCTCTGCGATTCGGATTGTATCTTTCATGCAAAAATAATTAATTTTTTCTTCATAACATCAGTTATTGAATCATTCTATACATAAATTTCAGAACAATTCTATCTATCTTTCATCTATTTGTATAGATCTCGAAGTAGATATTGTGTGATTCAATAGTTGACCTCACCGGAGAAAGAGGAATTATTCTTTCTCGCACTCGCTCTCCCTCCCTTCTGAGAGAACAAAAATCATATGGGGCGAGCATAATTTTTTTCGTACCTTAAAATGGAAATGTAAAAATCAAATAAAATTTAGATTTCTTTTACTAAATTAATTCTATAACTAAAAAAATAAAAAAAATAATTTTATTTTTTACACACCAAAAAAAATTATCTGAGAAGAAAGATCGTCTGTATCTTTTTTCTTCTTCATCAAACTTTCCTCTGTCTTCAAAAATTTTTCTCTTTCAATAAAGGTGAAGCACCTGTCCCTTTTATCTATCGATAAGACTTTCTTCCTTCTTCCTAAATCTGCTAGGTATGAAAGGAATCCATTTTTTTTTTGATGAAAGTTCATCTTCAAAAAACAAAAAAAAAAAAATGAAAGGAAAGAAAAGAGGCTATTCGTTCTTTTTTTTTTTTCTTTTTTGACCTATGTTTACCTTAAAAAAAAAAAAAGGATGAAAGGAAAGGGTATTTGTCCATATGTTTTTCCTTGTTGATGGACGTATGCAACATGAAAGCGAGAATATATGTTTATATATTTTTTTTTCTAAAAGTTCCAGGCTTCTTCCCTAAAAAGTCCATATGGCCCTATATTCCGGAGGCATTTTGACGAATGAAGCTAGGAAATGAGTTCACTGTTGTGTTTTTGGTGAATGATTAATTGTGTGTTGATATGGGAGCATCTTTGGTTTATTATAGCAAAGATAATTGGTGCTGTTGCCATGGGACGTTAACCAACGCTACCAGATGGTGCCCATGTTTCTGGGAAAGTTCTGAAAATATCAACTGAACTTACAAAAGTTATGTTTTTAGACACTGAACTGCAGAAGAAAGTTTTAAGAATTCTGTTATTGTACTTATTCATCATATTTATCTGATCTTCCTTTGATTGTGCTCGAATTAAATGGAATTAAATGGATACATATATGTTGGGATATACCGACTGACCCCTGTATGCCGATTTATCCTCGGACCAGTTTAACCGACGCCCGACTCTGCCCACCGGACAGACTGACGACTCCGACAATGACTGCCGCCCTGCCAAGGATATGTGCTACGGCCGTCCTGGGGCATTGTCCTGCTAAGGACATGGATTAATTTCAATAACTTGACAATCCACGGTGATTTGACAACTTTTCAGTTGTCTGCACCATTAATGACGGGACCATACCGCATTCTACTATAAAACGGGGTAAGGCAACAGTTTTGGTAAGCATTTTTAAGCTATCAAGCTCTCTTTCTTGCTGAGCCCCTGATTTTCTACTGTTGCCTAGTCTCCTCTCTGACTTGACCGTCGGAGGGTCCCCGTCAGAGGCATCTCCGGTCACTCTTGCAGGTGCGCGACCCCAGCGATCGGGCGACGAGGGGATTGGCCGCAACAGATTTGACGCGCCAGGAAGGGGAATTCGATGGAGGTAAGACAGCGAGCTCCGTAGAGCTTGAAAAATTTCTCGAGATGACGAAAATCAGAACTCAGCGATCGAGAGCTACCGGGTCGGCGAGGCACTCTTCCCGCCGGAAAGAGGCCCCTCCTTTACCCTCCATGGCGGAACCCAGCTCTCCGCATCCGGTGGTGACCATGGAGGCACAGATCGCGGCGATCGTGAGGCAAATGACCGTTCTGACGGATGCGGTTAAAAATCTCCGACAACAATCGACTCAGTTGCCACAACCGCCGGTGGAACAACCGGCGGTGCACTTTATGCCGTCCAGAAGCAGCCGCTGACGCCCGCGTCAACTTCCATCTCCTCCTCAAGAGCAGCTGTCTCAGCACTCCCATCAAGAAGGGGGGAGGCGGCCACGGCGTGACACCCGCCGGTCTCAGCGTCCCTCTCCTTCCCAGCTGGAGCGAGTGAGGAAGGAGAAGCGGCCGTGGACACTGTCCGCCTCACTCTCAAATTCGTTGGGAGGTTCGACTCCTGGGGTTTCTCAACACCGACGGTTGGACGACTACGAACGTAAGTTCGAAGAAATCGACTGTCGGCTTGCCTAGCTCCAAACGGATGGTCAAAAGTCTTCGAACGACGTCGACTTCCGGACCACCCAACCTCTCTCTCGATTTATCCTCGACGAACCAATCTCCAGTCGGTTTAAGATGTCTTATGTGGAGCCTTACGATAGCTCCACCAACCCAGTTGACCATCTGGAGAGCTACAAGGCTCTCATGACAATTCAAGGGGCAACCGATGCCCTCCTCTGCATCGGCTTCCCCGCCACACTTCGTAAAGCTGCCAGGGCCTGGTACTCCGACCTCCACTCAGAGAGTATCCACTCCTTCGGACAGTTTGAGCATTCTTTCATGGCCCATTTCAGCACTAGCCGGAAGCCATCACGAACCTCAGACAGTCTTTTCTTCCTCAAGCAGGGAGAAAATGAGACACTCCGACACTTTATGGCCTGATTCAATGCGGCCACACTTGAGGTCCGGGATTTCAATGAGGACTGGCTATCTCGACCATGAAAGGGGAGCCGAGGGGGTCCCGATTCACATATTTCTTAGACAAGATCCTCCCCCGGATGTATGCCGAATTGCTGGAGCACGCGTACAAATACATATGCGCAGACGAAGGAGCTTCCGACCGGCGCCTGACCGAGAGCACGGGCCAGAAGGAGAAGCGGAAGAAAAATTGGGCTCCTACTGAACCCAGCAGGCCCCCTACCGATTGACGGATCTCGCCCCAACGACGAAGTCCGAGATCATCCCGACGGCGGAGTCCGAGACCGACACATCGCAGGTATGACTCCTACACCCATCTCTCCGCTCCTCATGCGCAGATCCTGATGGAGATTGAAGGAGCAGAATATTTACGACGGCCTCCGCCTCTGAAGGCAAAGGGCCTCGACCGAAGAAAATACTGTCGATTCCATTGGAGCCACGGTCACAACACCGAGCAATGCATCCAACTCAAGGATGAAATAGAGGCCCTCATACGACGAGGGTATCTCGGAAAGTATCAAAGGGACCCATCGGCTTGGCCCCTTTCTGACCGACAACCCCAACCGATTGAAGAGGCAGCAAATAATCAGCTTACTGCTGGAGTCATTAACATGATCTTCAGACGGCTGGACCGAGGAACGACTGCTGAAGGGGAGTCGACGAAGAGGCCGTGCTAGGATGATGTAATCATCTTTACAGATGAAGATACTCGGAGAATCCAAACTCCCCATGATGATGCTGTTGTTGTCTCGGCGACAATAGCGAACTATGATGTAAAAAATTTTTTTGTTGATAATGGAAGCTCAACTAACGTTTTGTTTTACTCAACCTTCTTTCAAATGCGACTGTCGACCGACCGACTCAGGAGAGTCTCTACGCCCCTAGTGGGTTTCGCCAGGGAGGCCATTGCAGTGGAAGAAAAATTACTCTTCCCGTGACAGCTGGGGCCGAACCACGATAAAGCACCGTCTACATGACCTTCACGATCATCCAAGTACCTTCAGCCTACAACGCCATACTTGAAAGATCCAGACTAAATACCCTCAGAGCGATAGTCTCGACATATCACTTGCTAGTCCGGTTCCCGACTAAAAATGGAGCTGAAAAAATGCACGGAGATCAACAGCTCGCTCGGCGATGCTTCCAAATCTCTGCTCAAAATAATAAATCAAAGGACTCCCTGTCGGTCGACAAGCTGGACCAACAGGAAGAGGAGGAGTGGGGTGAACCGACTGAACAGCTGATTTTCATCCCGATAACAAAGAATCCTGAACAGGTCGTCTGGATCGGGTCACAGTAGTCTGACTCGGAGCGACAGCAGCTGATAGAGCTGTTGAAAGCCAACGCCGACATATTCGTTTGGTCGGCAGTGGATATGTCTGGCATACCTCCGGAAACAATAACTCACCAACTCAACATCGCCCCTGGCATGAGGTCGGTGAGACAGAAGAAATGATTTTTCACCCCCGAAAGACAGAAGGCCATCGACGATGAAGTAGACAAGCTACTCGAGGTGGACTTCATTAGAGAAACCACATATCCCGACTGGCTCGCCAATGTTGTCATGGTGAATAAAACCAACGAAAAGTGGAGGATCTGTATCGACTACACCGACTTGAATCAAGCCTGCCCGAAGGACAGTTTTTCATTGTCGAAGATCGATCAACTGGTGGATGCGACGTCCGGTCATCGACTGCTCAGCTTCATGGATGCCTTCATCGGATATAACCAGATCTGGATGGCGTCCGAGGATGAAGAGCATACGGCCTTCGTGACCGCCAAGGGCCTTTACTGCTACAGAGTGATGCCCTTTGGTCTGAAGAATGCCGGAGCCACCTACCAACGCCTCGTCAATAAGGTCTTCAAAGCTCAAATTAGGTGCAACATGGAGGTGTACGTGGACGACATGCTGGTGAAGAGCACGCAGGCTTCAGATCATGTCCAAGACTTGGAAGAAGCCTTCCGCACTCTTTGGCGACATCGGATGAAGCTAAATCCGACTAAGTGCGCCTTCGGGATAACTTCGAAAAAGTTCCTCGGGTTCCTTGTTTCTCAGCACGGAATTGAGGCCAACCCCGAGAAGATAAAGGCGATCATCGACATGCGGCACCCGAACACCAAAAAGGAAGTGCAGCAGCTCAATGGAAGGATCATCGCACTCAGTCGATTCATTTCTCTGTCGGCTGAGAGATGCCTCCCGTTCTTCAAAACCCTGAGGCAAACAAGGGACTTCTCTTGGCCGAATGAGTGCCGGCAAGCCTTCGAAGATTTGAAGAAATATCTTACTTCTCCACCCCTGCTTAAAAAGCCAGAGATCGGAGAAATAGTGTATCTTTATTTGGCTATCGCCCTAGAGGTGGTTAGTTCGGTACTCGTTCGGGAGAACGAGAGCTAAACTCACCAGCCCATATATTATACCAGCAAAGTGCTCCATGAAGCCGAAACCCAGTACTCAAGGATGGAGAAGATGATATTTGCCTTGGTCATATCAGCGCAACGACTCTGTTCGTATTTCCAAGCACACGCCATCGTGGTCCTCACCGACCAGCCCCTGAGGGCGATCCTCCATCGCCCCGACACATCAGGACGACTGGCGAAATGGGCAGTGAAGCTGAGCGAGTTCGACATCCAGTATCGACCGTGACCTACTTTGAAAGCCCAGGTCCTGGCCGACTTCATTGCGGAATGCCCGACAGCCGACCAAATGTCAGAAGACGGAAGCTCCAAAGAAGCTGCGACCTCTGAATATAACCCCGGGTCAACCTGGGTGTTACACATAGACGGAGCTTCCAATGCTCAAGGGAGCGGGGCCGAGTTCCTGCTCACCAACTCGGAGGGAGTAGTTACTGAGTATGCCCTCCGATTCAACTTCAAAGCTTCCAATAATCAAGCCAAGTATGAAGCGCTTCTCGCTGGCTTGAGAGTGGTGAAGGAGCTCGGGATCGACAGTCTCAGAGTCTTCTCCGACTCCCAGCTGATTGTGGGGCAAGTCAAAGGCGAATTCGAAGCGCGGGATCCGACCATGGCAAAATATTTTCAGAAGGTGAGAGATCTCATGGAACACCTCAAGTATTTCGAGATCTTCCACATTCTCAGGACGGAGAATGCTCGGGCCGACGCACTCTCCAGGCTTATGACATCTGCCTACAGTGCTTTGGGCCGGACACTCGTGGAGAGTCTCGAGCAACCGAACATCGACAGGGCTGAGGAGGTGCTACAACTGACGATCGAGCCAAGCTGGATGGACCCAATCATTCAGTATCTGACTAACAGAACCAGACCTAAGGATCCCGCAGAAGCCAAGCGACTCCGGTGGACTGCCTCCCAATATCTAATGATGGACGGGTGACTCTACAAAAGATCGTTCTTCCTTCCCTTGCTAAGGTGCTTGGTGTTGGGAATAGTGTCCCAAAGCCAATTGTCAGCCTGTTGACGGTTGTGCTCCTTTTGTATTAGTACATGAATTATAAATAAATAAAAATTATTTTGGTATTTTTTCATCACAAATGTTTCATCTTCTAATGAACTCCTGTGTTGTGGTGAAGTCCTTAGGACTATTTAGACTCGACAAAGGAGGATTTGTCGTTTAGTCCTTAAACATGTTCGCGACCAAATGATACGTTGTTACCAAGGACGACAACATTTATCGAGCATAGGTCGTTGTGTGCCATATGGGTTGGTTGTCCTCATAACCAAAGAGTGTGGAGACACTGGTATGGCATACAGGTGAGATGTAATGGTACATCTGCACTGAACGTGACCAACTCCGGAGCTATTTCTGCTGTCAAGATTTGCTCCGATGGGATATGGGTATAAATGTTCCTCCGACCTGAGACCGTCACGGTGACTTGCAAGCAACTCACTGCACTTAGGCACTGGACTACCTGAATTTCTAATTCAGTGACGGAAGGTTGCTGGGTGTAGTCAAGTACTTGACTTGTCGGTGCGTGTGTCAAGATGGGATTGACCACTCCAGTTTAGGAGCTGTGTACAGTCGTGTTTCAATTTAGCAAAACCTTGGCCAGGGTAGTCCTAGTGAGGAGTCACAGGACTAATTGAGTTGAGCACGATTCGGATGATATGATCAGGGTTGACAGTTTAACTCTGAGTCATCCTAAACACAGGGGTCAAAAGGGATGAATTATACGGTAACCATATTCACGTAGGTTCTGAATGTTGCGATTGCGATTATTCGACCTATCCGGTCGTCGGGTACCATTGCTAGATGGTCACTTCGATTAGTACAGAAATTGGTTCCTGTGCTACCGGCTTAGGTTCGAACCTGCGGGGTCACACACATTAGAGGTTCCTTTCTGATCTGATGGCTGATTATGAGTCTTATCTATCTGAAACTCTATGATTGAGAATTAGGATTCTCTAATCATGAGTTCCACACATTTTGGGTACCGGGGTCAAAATTTTGAATTTCGAATTTTGAATTTGAAATTTGAACTCTTTGATCAGGGTTTCATATCGATGGTCTCTGATGCCTGATTGTCCATCGGATTTGGACTCAACATTTATGAGAGGTTTAATTAGTGATTTAATCACTAATTAACTCAATTTGATTGAGTAATTATTTTTGGATCAAGTCCAATTGAATTGGATTCAGTTTGGATTGACCCGATTAGGTTAAATGTTGACCTAATCGCTAAGGTGGTTTAGTCCCTGATTTGATTAGGGGTTAGGTTTAGTTAATTCCTGATTTGATTAGGATTTTATTAAGCCTAATTAAGCCTAATTATGTTGGGTTTAATTTGGTCTAATTGTGCTCAACCTATTTTAAACTAGGATGGCTCAATTTGAATCAAACCACCTTGTTTTAAATTCCCTGCGTCACCCAACTTCCTTGCACCCATTTGAATTCACGAGAAGAAACTTCTCGTGAAATTTTTCTCATGTAAAACCCTTCCCCACATCCTCATTTGTGCGCCATATGGATGGATAAATTAATTAGTTAGCCATTCAAATTCAAAGCATGTTTGAATTTGAATGGATAACTTATCACTTGCCCTTTCATCCTTATCCATTTTGTGCGCCACATTACTTACACGAGAAAAGGTTTCTCATGAAACTTTTCCACGCACAAAGAGCCACGCCCCTTCTCTTCTCACGCCCAAAAGGATAGGGATAAGTTGGTTTTCGTTTGAATTCAAATTTGATTTGAATTCAAATGTGTAACCTCTTGTCTTTATCCTCTCACGCGGATAAGACACGTTCGACGTTATTTTAAAAAGAGGAGAAAGGTGGGACGTGCGTAGAAAAATTAGGAGAGAAACTTTGGGGCGTGAGGAAGGCTTCTGCGTAAGGTGAAGGTCCAAAACCTTCCGAGAGAAAAAGAAAGAAAAGAGAGAAAATTGGGCGCAGGGTTTTTGGTGTGTACCCTAGGGTTTCTACCTAGGGTTCGGGAAGTGAGATTGGTGTGCCACGAGTGTCGTGAGTCCACCAAATTTCAGAGAGAGATCCATCAGCCTCTCAAGTAACTGTGCAGATGATCCGGAGCATCCAAGAAGTCGGCACACATCGATCGAAGGAGTTCGATCAACATCTGCCATCAAAAGGGTGAAATCACGAACTATCATTCGTGAGGAGCTGATCAGACGGGAGCTTCGTGTGGACGATCCGCAGAGGCCAGACAGTTGGGTGGCTGTGACGTAATGATCAGAGCCCTCCGATGGTGATCAGATTGCGGTGATCGACTACCCGCAAAAGGTGATGTGTTCTGAACACAGTACTGTAAAACGTTTACTGATTCAAATTTGAATTTCAAATTTAAATGCATGCTGTTGTATCATATTTAGATCCTAGTGTAGGGTTAATTAGTATTAATTAATGAGATTAATTAATAATTTCACTGTAAAATAGTAATTTTGAAAAAGTTTTAAAATTATCATTTTGCCCCTGCACTAAATTTTCGCTGCACTTGGGATCGACGGACGCGGATTACGCACTCAGAGAGAAGCATGAAGGGATCTGCGGAAGTCACCTGGGGGGCAAATCTTTGGCCTACAAAGTCCTACGGCAAGGTTACTACTAGCCCACCATGAAGAAAGATGCGGCTGATTTGGTTCGGAGGTGTGAGCCATGTCAAAAGTACGCCAACTTACAACACCGGCCCACCAACCAGCTGACTTTCATTGTCGCCCCGTGGCCCTTTGCCCAATAGGGAGTCGACATACTCGGCTCCTTCCCTCCGATATCTGGCCAAAGAAAGTTCATAGTCGTCGCGATCGACTATTTCACCAAGTGGGTGGAGGCCGAACCCCTGACGCAAATCACCGAGCGTAAGATGGAAGACTTTATCCAGAAGTCCATCATCTTCAGATTCAGACTGCCACACACTATCATCAGTGACAATGGATGACAGTTCGACAACCATGACTTCAAAAAATTTTGTGCGAGATTTCATATCACGTACAAGCTGACCTCGATCGGGCATCCATAGTCCAACGGAAAAGTCGAAGTAACCAACCAGACCATTCTGCATGGGTTGAAGACTCGACTAAATGAAGCCAGTGGCCTTTGGGTTGAGGAGTTGCACTCGGTCTTGTGGGCATACCGAACGACACCCCGTGTCCAGACCGAAGAATCTCCTTTCAATTTGGCCTATGGGACGGAGGCAATAATCCTACTAGAGATCGGGCTATCATCGATTAGAGTTGAGCAATAATGTGAACCAAGAAACTTCAAGTGTCGGAGAGCTGACTTGGACCTCCTACCCGAGCTTCGATGCGAGGCTCAACTCCGCATGGCTTTCTACTGACAAAGAGTGGCCCGATACTACAATGCTAAAGTTAAGCCAAAGTCTTTCAGACCTGGGGATCTGATTTTAAGGAAGGCAAAAGTCTCGAAGCCTCAGGATCAAGAAAAACTGTCTCCGAACTAGGAAGGACCCTACAAGATAGCAGACACCTGCAGGTCGGGCGCCTACCGACTTGAGACCCTGGAAGGGACAGCCATTCCCCAGACTTGGAATGCCGACAATCTGAAATTGTACCATCAATAAATTCTGTATGCCCTTGCTCGGAATACAACTCAATTTCAAAACTCCAGAGTTTGCAAAGTTTGGCTCTCCGTCGAGGATCAGCCCTCGTCAGAAGTACGAGCTCCGACGCCCCGACTTGGGCCCAATGTTTCGTTGGGAACCTACGGTTCGATCGTCGAACCTACAGCTCGATCGTCGAATCTACGACTCGATCGTCGAATCTACGTCTCGATCACCGAATCTATGATGTAGATTTGAATCTACGGCTCGATCGTCGAATCTACGTCTCGATCATCGAATCTACGCCGAATCTACATCTCGATCATCGAATCTACATCTCGATCGCCGAATCTACAGCTCGATCGTCGAATCTACAGCTCGATCGGCGAACCTACGACTTGATCGCCGACGACACATCGGACTCTTACGAGAACCATTCTGTCTACACTAATGGAAGGCCAGCACTGGCGATGAAACCTCTCTAAGTTGAAGCCGTGCTCCTTCCACAGTCGACTCTCGATCAACGCAGCTGGCTAACTTGCCGACTTAGCTTCGGCTAAGAAGGACAAAACGTCAAGACAACTACAGTCGCACTTGCGACATACCGACTCGGTCATGATCGGTCGAAGGATATTCGGCTTACCACCGTCTATCATACATCGCGACGTATACGTCCGATCAAGATCCGGACAACGGATATTTGACTTGTTATCATTATCCTAACCGAATACATTGGACACTACTCGACTATCGAATTCTACAGAATGATCGTGTCGACATGCTACGTTCGGAGATTGACCGACACCCGGTCCGACGTGCGCTCCCGACCAAGGTCCGGACGACAGACGCTCGACCTACGATCGGGATGGCTCTCGACCATCGGATCCTACGCTATCTGTATGATAGTCGGGATGTCGGCCTGCGATCGGAGCTTGCTCTGCCCTTAGCATGGCGCACGCCACTGACTACTTTGATCGGCTACGCTGGATCCTACCGAGTGTCCTAACGAGGTGTGTCGGAGCTACGACCTATACTCTCAAGGATGGCTCGGCAAAACATATACTTTGAACCGCATGCGGAAAAAAGTTTGAAAAGTCTTTGATTTCATTCAGTTAAAATTAGACTTACAAAATTGGGCTGAAGCCCGATTACAAGTATTAAAGACGAAAC
Organism: Elaeis guineensis; assembly: GCF_000442705.2. Classification (NCBI taxonomy): domain Eukaryota; kingdom Viridiplantae; phylum Streptophyta; class Magnoliopsida; order Arecales; family Arecaceae; genus Elaeis; species Elaeis guineensis. The sequence goes on along the minus strand of NC_026001.2, from coordinate 95,943,111 downwards.
AAAAACAAAATGCAAAAACTAAGGAGCAGACACTCCGACTATTCGTCGGAATCGACTTCCTGCATCGGAGAGAGTTCGGGAGTGACCGATGTGCCCACTCGGGTCGGGGTGGGACCGGAGGTTGGAGCCGCCTCACCTTCGGTAGCTCGTTCCGCCGACAGTGGGTCGGCCTCCTCCTCTGCGGCTTGATCCTCCGACCCCGGAGGGATGATGCTGCTCAGGTCGAGCTTCGGGTGCAGACTCTAAATTGCATCTCGGGCATCCTCGTACCCCACTCGGTAGGAGGCGAAGCTGCTCTTGAGAAGCTCCTCCCGGTATTCGTCCGAGCCACGAACGTCCTCCACCGCCCGGCTTAGCGCCTCTTTAGCCGACTCCGCCTCGGCTTTCGCTATGTCAGCATCGGCTTGGGTGGAGGACAGGTTCTCCTCGATCTTAGCCAGATTCTTCAGGCTAGTCCGAAGTTGTTCGCGCTCGGCCTCGATTTCTCTAATGCAGTCGTCCCGCTCACACCGCAGTCGGTGAATGGAACGGGTCTTGCACTGGACTTGCTCGCGGGCTGACTGAAGTTCGCCTCCGAGGCGACTAGGCCGTTGGTGAGTCGGGAGATCTCCTCCTCGAGCCTGGCCTCGCGGTCGACCGACAGCTTCAGCTGGTCCACCAGCGTCGTCTTCTCAGCTTCGGTGGTTTCGACCCTATTCTTTCAAGCCTCCCGGACGTCGCCGAACCTCCGGTACCCGACATCCAGCTCGGACATGTTGTAGATCAGCTGCAAGTAGAAGGCCGGTCGTCAGAAAAATGAAATGATGAAAATGATAATGAAGAAGAAAGAAAAGAAGAAGAAGAGCTCACCTGGATCATGGTCGGATAAAAGAAAGAGAGCATCTCGATTATCGACCGACTCTTCAAGAGCTCCCGATCGACTGGGAGAATAGTTGCCTGACACAACCTCCTGGCCAAATTGTGATTGGCCAGGGCCGACGCTCCTTCGGGAACATGAACGTCGGATGATGCGATGCGGTCTGCCGACCTTGTGTTGTCCGCCGGCACCATCGGAGCCTTCCTCCGATTAGTCGCCCAGGCTCGAAGATCGGAGAGGAACGAAAAACTTGAACTCGACTGAGTTCCTCCCGAGGGTGCGACGGGAGCCGTCGTAGGTCGTTCGGGCTCACTTGCTTTGACCCGAACCTCTTCCACAGGCGGGGGCACCGACGCTCCTTCGGCTGCCCCCTCTGCCGCCCCTTCCTCGGATGGTGCCTCGGGTGGCACCATCGGCGCTGACAGGGTGATGACCGGTTCAAAGCCCGATGCCCATTCGGTGTCAGGCTGCACTGCCACCATCGCAATGTTGGTCAAGGATGATGTCTGAGGCCTCTTGGAGGGCCGCGAAGGTCCGGCCCCGGGCGTTGGTCTCTTCCTCTTCGCATGCTGCCGAATGTCGGCATCTGTCAGTCTTACTCTCGACAGCATGCCTGCAATTTCAATAAAAAATTAGCACAAATCCGAAGACGGATGAAAAAGTCAAAAGACAACCGACAGATCGAACTGTACCTAAGCAGAGAATCGAACTCAGACCAGCGTCATACAGAGCTTGCTTGGTGACGAGCTCCCTCTGCTTCGGCACCGACACATCCTTCAGTCGGTGAAAGTCCTCTCGATCTCCAGCCTCCACCCGACTGTTTTCGTTCGACTGAGTCCGAGGGTCGCCCCAGCGAGAAGAAAACCCCCAGGATAATGAAGAAGAAGCAAAGAAAAATTAGTTCTTCTACCTGTGGATCGACGATGGAAGATCGGTAATGAACGAAAAATCCTTTCGGAGATTGAAGAACCACCACCCTCGGGCTTTCGGGTGGGGTCGGAGGATGAAGAACGCCCGAAAGAGAGAGATACGGAGAAAGGTCGGCAAGAGCCGACACAACAGAGCAAAGCTGATTATTAGTTGGATCGAATTTGGCGTCAGTTGTGCCGGGTAAAGCCCGTAATAATCCAGGACATTTCGGACGAACTCCGGAATCGAAAAGCGAAGACCTGCCCGAAGGTCCTCGACATGAAAGGCCATCTGGCCCGAAGGTGGGTTGTTAACCCGACCCTCAGCCCCAGGGGCAAAAAGTTCGAACTGCTCCGGGATACCATACTGCTCCCTAAGCCGTTCGACGTTCGACCCCGAAAGTGAAGAAGCCTCCACCTCCGGGGTCGATCGAGAATCATCGGTCGGGTTCTCCGACTGACTTCCTCGAGGAGAGATTCTAGCCATAACGCTAACACCAAGAAAAGAGAATAAAAAGGAAAATGCCAAGGATGCAAGAAGACAAGAATGGAAAAAACTTCGAGAAGAGCTTTCAAAGAAGGAGGATGAAAATAGCTACCTGAAACTGGGAGACAACTCGACAGGGCCTCAGCGTCAGAAATAGGACAGCAAAAAGTGAAGCTTTGGATGTAAGTGGCCGCATATATATAAGGCCCTTCGACGGTCGAGATGAAAGCGCACCGAACGAGGGTTTTTCGGATGTCGACATGTGGCAGTGCCTGGGCTCTTTCTCGGTCTGACGGTTCGACGCACCTGTCCTAGATCGAGCCACATCGCCTCCATCCGCGTGAACGATTCTGGCCCAATAGCCCCCTGATGCGTAGAGAAAAAATCACATCTCAAAATTAATTAACCGACGGTGGTTTGCATTCCTAATGAGATGTCTGACACTGGATCGTTCGTTGGTACGGTCGTCAGAGTCAGAGCATGACGTGATGGAAAACCACTCATTTCATCTGAAGCCGCCGCCCATATGAAAATGCGGGCCAACACGATATCAGACTCAAGAGTGGGAGGGGCAACTGTTGGGATATACCGACTGACCCCTGTACGCTGACTTATCCTCGGATCGGTCCGACCGACGCCCGACTCTACCCACCGGATAGACGGACGACTCCGACAATGATTGTCGATAATATCCAACCAAAAGTATGCCGGCCAAACAGACCAATATTGTTTTCAACTGGTCGAACGGCTGAACCCATATCACCAACTCACTGTGGGGGGTGGCAGCCGACGTCCGACTTTCACAAGGCACCAGATCAACCGACGGTATTTTCGAGTCATCACCCGATGTTCTGACAGTCGAATACCGACATATAGTCGGCCAGTCCGTCCGAACGCTATACAACCGCTATGAGCTGTTGTCCTGCCAAGGATATGCGGTACGGCCGTCTTGGGATATTGTCCTGTCAAGAATATGGATTAATTCCAATGACTTGACAACCCACGGTAATTTGACAACCCCTGGCGATTTGACAACTCTCCAGTTGTCTGCACCATTAATGGTAGGACCATACCGCATTCTACTATAAAATGGGGTAAGACAATAATTTTTAAGCATTTTTAAGCTCTCAAGCTCTCTCTCTCGCTGAGCCCCTGATTTTTCACTGTTGCCTAGTCTCTTCTCTGACTTGACCGTCAGAGGATCCTCGCCGGAGGCATCTCCGGTCAGTGAGGACTCTTCTTGCAGATGCACGACCCTGACGATCGGGCAATAAGGGAATTGGCCGCAACAATATACATTACAATTCAAATAGATGGCTCAATGTAATGATCCTAAAACTCAGCAAATTATGATGGATGAAATTTTGCGATCTATTTGCATGTTGGTGCAAGATCAGTATGGCAATTGTGTTATCTAGGTTTGTAGCATCGTTGGAGTTTTCCAATGCAAAGTTTCTCACTATTCTATCTCTTCTTTTCATTGCAAGATAAACACATTAAGATCAGTATGTGGATCCATAGGTTTGCTGTGAATTTCTCTAATGACCATTTGTTTGGATCGAATATGAGTTAGAATACATATAGCCTCCTAAAAAAAAAATTAGATGGGTGAGTGAACCCCATACTATTACTTACATAAATTTTTTTATTAGTCTTTCTTATAATCCAGATCTGAACTGATTCGGATCCAAATCCAAACCGAATCCGTATTTTATGAATTGGGGTCGGATTATATATGAATCCGACCCAACCTGAATGATTCATTGGGTCAAAAAATTTGATCATGGATCTAACCCAATCCAATCTGATCATCTATTAGACTGGGTTTGGATGCAATATTCACACACGATCAAGAAATTGGATCGGATCGGGATCACTCATGATCCGATCTGATCCGACCCATTTGCACCCCTACCTGTATGTAACATGAAGCACATCTATCTTCTTTTCTAGATTTTTGCTATCATACTTTTAATTCATTAAAGAAAGCACATATTTATAGAATTGATTTTTTTTTCCATTATTTCGATTCATATTTGGAAACAACTATACTACCATTATTTGAGGTTAGTATTTTAATCTATGATCTTTATCTATTGATGTATGATTTTTTTAATAAAACTATTATTGTCTCATCAAGATTTTGTCTCAACTCAATGCTTTAAAAAATTTATCTGATAGAGAACTTAGATTGTATTTGGTGGTGCTAGGAAGGATATATATTGACACGAAAATCAAAAAAGTAGTTTAAAAATAACAACGAAGAGCATGAATGAATATGACTTCTCTATTTTTAAATTAATGTCATTTATTTTCTATCTTAATATGTTTTATGCAAATTGATTATGGCAAGAAGGAAAAAGATTTATTGTCATAAAAAAGTAGATGTGGAGAAGATAAGAAAAAAAAAAAGAGAGGATTACAAAAAAAAGAAAAATTAATAAAAATTTGGATAAAGGGAAAAAAATAGAAGAAGGAAAAAAATAATAGATAAAAAATTGAACAAGAAAAAAAGCATCAAGAATTTACAAAAAGTTAAAAATGCAAATAAGGGATTGATTTTTTATAAAGGAAATGTATTTGAAAGATGAGAAGGATATAAAAAAAATGACGTACTCAAACTGATAGATATAAGATGTTATGTCACCTATTTCACAAATTGGCATATGGTTAATGTGGTCAAAAGTATGATGGAAAGCACCATAGATTGTTGGCAAAAACTCTATTTACCATTTTCTTGATATTCCTGATCTTAAGATCCAATAGGGGTGTGTTAGATAATATTTTAGAGTTATAGAATGACAACGAAGGTGCTTTTTTAATAAACAAAAAAAAGGATGCCATTTGTTCATGAGGAAGTCAGACTCATGTTAGAGTTGCCATATAAAGACTATGAAATAGGATTATTAGAAAAGCTAATTTTGAGGAGTCTGAGATGTATATGAAATACTTCTCTACTCATTTTTGTCCTTCAAAAAAAAATATTAAAAATTGACTTATAGAGTTGAAGACAAATGAAAAGTTAGCGAAAGATTTTGTCAAGCTTGAAATATTATATATCTTTTGCATCCTTTTTCTACAAGCAAATTGGAAAGTGCCCAAAAATTTATTTCTATATATCAATGATTTGGATAATTTATGGACATATGCTTGGAGGATGGCTGTACATAATTATTAATTTGTTAAGTGAAATTCGATGCACTGTAAAGAAGGTACAGTTGAGGGAGAAGAGAAAGTGCAAGAAAGTTGGCTATCTTCATGGATGCACTTTTATATTACTAGTAAATTTTATTTTTAAAAAAATTATTTATAAATTTTAGTTATATCTATAAGTATATATTAAAAATTGCTATGATATGTAGGTATGGTTGTTTGAACATACATCATGTGGATAAAGATATAGTTATCGGAATATGCCTTGCTACTTTAATTAGAAACTTTGAGGCCATTTTGAGAAAAAGAAAGTTCAATTGAAAGAATTGTCTAAAGTATCTTCGAGTCAGATAATTCAACATATGTATTTGATATTTGATTTTAATATTATAATGTTACAAGTGCTTATTGTAATTCCTTAAAATTGGTAGATTATTATTACTCCCTTGATACCAATGGATGATGAAATGTGAATTTTGAATGCAAATTCTCATTGTGAGATGAAATCTTTGAAAAGACCAAGCAAGGGTCAAGACATTCGTGAAAGTACTGATAATGAAGATTAAGAAAATCCGATTACAATGCAGGCTAAGAAATTATAGAAGGATGATATATTGTTGAAAGGATACTCTAACTTGAAGAAAAAAATAAAATATTAATTTATGAGAAAGGCTTTTTGATTGAGCTTATCGATAATCAGAAGCTTAGAATTGAAGTGCTAGAAGAATATGTAAAGAAACTAACCCATGAGCTTGAAGAGATAAAGAAAAATACAAGAAGAGCGAAACTATGAAGTAGAAAAGGATGAAAATGAGCCTCAATCTATGGTTTTGGATGGTTCAATGCATGCATGCTTTGTTGGAAATATTATTCGTTATAATTTGAAAGGTGAAGATATAAAACCCTCTAGAGCTTTGTCATCTTCTTTTGTAAATATATTTGAAGTAATTTCAAAGAGCATAGAACCAAAAAAAATGATACTGAAAAGATAATGAAGAGAATAAAGTTGCTTAAAAAGTTTGCTCCTAGATATATCATCCATTGAAAAGAAACCGTAATAGTCGATAGTAACAAATCATTTCTATCAATTAACAACTTTATGCTTATATTGAATAAATGTTATTAAATATTATATTACTTTTTTTGTTGAAATTTCTAGAGCGTAATCAAAATTATGCTGGTAGAGAATATATTTTGGAGAATGAGAAAACATTAATTGATACTTGATTGAAGCAAAAGATTGATAGGTACATTTATTTAATTTCATACATAAATTAATATATTTATGTTTTGTATATTTAATTGTGGCAACATGAGATTGGGGATTGCTAATCAATTTTAATTTGTCATTATATATAGTTTGATGCTTGAGTGGCATGATAAGCACTCTTCTATTTCAAGATTTTATATACACTAATTTTTATTTGAAAGAGAAATATCTGATGATGTATAAAAATTTTAATAGTATAATATCTTGATATCTATTCTCTTATAATCTAGTGTGCCCTAATGTATGGCTTGCTTACTTTTTACGATAAAAGGTTATTTTGATCACCTTAATTATTTGGAAATAAGCATGACAACGTGATCCTTCGTAGCTCTTTATACCATCATTCATAAAGATAAAGATGTTATTATATTATATTTTTCTATTATATCTTTTTAATCTTCTTTATATCTTTTGTTTTGTATTTGTATAAAATGTAGAAATTAATAGACTGTAACATTTCGACCCCAAATGAATTGAAGAAATTCCTCTGGTTTCTTACAAAGGAGGCAGTTAGTGAAGCCAAGTTTTTATCTATGCCTCTACATTCTAAAAATTATTGGCATCTTCTTATTGTTGACTTTGAGGAGAAAAAATTTAGATAGTACAATTCGGTACGATAAAGTTAAAGTCATAAGATTCTTGCCGATCAAAGTGTAAGTATTAAAGTTATAAAATTAATTTAGATTTTAACTTACATCTATACTAACAATCATTTTTTTCATGTTCAAGTATAATTTTTAGAAAAAAAATCTATCAGAGTTACTTGGCAGGCCAGAGAAAAAGAAATGGCGATTGGAATTTGTCTTGAATTGCCTATTACATGCACTGTAGTAATATTTTTTATAATTAGTACTCTTATTACATTTGACAACACATATTTCGTTTCTTAGTTGTTAATTATTATATTATTATAGTTCCTATGATTATAGTATTTTTCTTCTCAAATATATAGAGCCAATATTTTATAGAGCATGCATCACTCTCAATTGAATAGGTCTGCACCCTCTTCTCAAATTTATTTGACTTTATATGTTGTTGTTGTTTTAATACTTAATAAGTGATTTTTCTATGATAGTGGGAGATCAAACAAAGCCATACAAAATTTATAGTTCGGATATTGCAACATCCAAATTTGTCAACTTCAAAGAAAAGAATGGCTTCTTAACGTATATAAATTATCATTTCATTTGATTTTGTGGTGCAATCTAATTTATATGATGTAAAGTTTATATATAATCATCAATCTATATATACTGGTTCATTTTCTTTTTAGTTATCGGAATGTGTTATTGTACCTAATGATTTCTGCCAATACAATTTTTGTGTAATAAAGATTCACATGTAATGGTTGATGAAATAAATATAAATGAAGTTTGATTCACTGATATGCACTCCATGGATAAATAATATACATTCTACAACAACTGATATATATGTATGTATAGGATATTTGATTCAAATGCAAATGATAAAATTATTTCAAATATTACAAAAATTTTGCATTCTTTTTGAGATACACATATCAAAATATTCATCAGACATCCTCATACACACCTCTATATTAATAAATACAAAAATATTGAAAATGGAGAGATGTTTACAAAAAAAATCCCTAATGACAAAAAAGTTGAGCACAATCCAAATGACGGCCTTTTTTCAATCAATTACCTGCAAAATGAAAAGTTTATGAGCTCCAACAGATAGTTTTACTAGATCGTTTAAAATTTTTGAAACAATATGAAAAGTGATGTTAAGAGAAGTCTTCTAGCTAAATACCTGTATTAACATCAAAGTTGAGCTCGTAAGGCACCAATTATTATTGACTTGGAACCACATAATACTGTAAAATATAAATATATCTATTATCATGATATATATTAATAAGAGATATCAATTAATACCAACATTCTATAATTTCTATACCATATGTTGGTCAAGACGATAAGGCACTGAAGTATTTGGATATGGATATTGTTTATATTTCCTTACATTATTGGATCTTGGACATTGATAGAGCATCCACTGTAAGGTGTTATATTCTCTTATGAAAGAACATATGATGGTTGAGAATAATATTTTCAAGTGGCATAGATATTTTCAAATGGCATAGATATTGAATGGTCCAATGACATACTCTCATGGTTGTATGAAAAAAGAAGCAATGGCTCATCAATGATCATGAAATTTAAAGCATTATCAGATCCTGCAAGTATATAGATATTAATAAATTATTATAAGAAGTATTATAATATTCATTGGAAATATTAAATATTATAATTTATAGATTATCGATCAGCATCACTTGTATCTCTTTTTGGTATAGCTTGTCTTCTTTTTTTTTTTCTCTTCTCAAGTGCACTGTTCATCCTATTAGTGGTGGGATCTTTCTTAATAGATGGGGACTTGACTATGATATTATTGTTAGATATTTCCATATTACTTGATTTTGATATAATATTCTTTTGTTTCTCATTATATATCAATATTATTTTTATTCATTTGATGTAGCATCCTTTCGGCCTCCATAGTCAATTTATCAAGTTCATTTTCTACCATATTTAAAATGTCATTTGGAATAGCACCTTTGACTATAATAGTGATTGCCTTTTGACATACTCTGGTATAATAAAAAGCTGATGTTTTCTTACCATCTGAATGGACAACTAGTTGATGGGTGTTTGACAATGCTCCATCTTTTGCATACTTAGTTTATCATTTTAGTATATATTTAAAAGGCAAATGAAGAATATTATTATAATACAGAACCTTCAGTGCATGCAAACATAAAATACTCATACTCTCAAATTTTAAACAACTATATTTAATTGAGACATCAAATGAATTAAATTCAACAAAATCAAGATAACTATCATTTGGTGGAGTAGTCTTATAAGTATATTTGCCACCATTGCATCATGTACATTCACAAAGATATGCAAGTTGGTTTCTGAACTCCTCTTTGAAATCACTATAGGCATGCTTTGCATTTTTTCAGTTACTTCTGTTAACATGGACAGTCCATGGACATAAATAACTGATTTTGTTTATCTTGATTTAAAATTTTTATACAATTTCTTTTCTTAAAATAGCTTTATTGCTTTCTCATATCTTTCTATAAACATTGAAAGAGAATTTTTTGTAAAAAAAACTTTTGAAGTGACCATTCATACTCTCACTTTGTTGTGTTGCTATCATATCTACACAAAAGGACTCTTGACGATATATCGAAGCCTATTTCTCATGTAATTCATATGATTCATTCATCCATCGATTTTTCTCAAGTTTATATTTTTTAACTAAGCTTTTCCATTATGATTGAAAATACTCCACAGAGCGGCATTTATATATGCAAGCTTTGAACTCTGTTTGAAATCCAGGATGACTGGTATATGTATGAGAAAGATTTTTTGTAGTATTTTGAAATATATGCCATAAACATGGATGGTGGCATGTATTGGATAGGGCTATTTTGATAGCTCTCGATATGGTGGCACACTAATCTGTGAAGATTATTTTGGATTATTTCTCAGATATTGCAACTAAAAAAGTTTTAAACAACCAAATAAATGAATTAATTATTTTATCAAATAATAAAACCATCCAAACACAATTGTTTTTGCTTATGATGATTAATACCAAGAAGTGCAGCAAATGGCATTTCATATTTATTTATTTTAAAAATAGTGTCAAATGAAACAATATCCCCGAAATATGCATAGTCTATAATTGATCTCCCATCTACCTAAAAAAATTAGCCACTTATCCTATTTCATCGATATGTATAGCATAATAAAATGAAGGATCTTCTAACTACCGACTCTTCAAATAATCTAAGAGAATTTATGCATCTCCAACCTCAAGTTGTCTCGTCCTCTTTATATGTAAATAATAAGAGTAATCAATTCTTATAAACTCGACATGTTTGGCATCTTGGGATCCTTTAGAAAAAATTATAAGCTTGTGAAGTATTTACTCCAGCTTTTTCTATCTGATCAATAACCATCATGTGAATAGATAATAGTTTACGATATGATCTTAACATATATGCCTTGTCAGGATTTGTTAGAGGATGATACGATCAATGATAATTTTACTCATAATCCATATATTCTTATAATCAATTTTGAATTCAATGCGAGCCATGCAATTTGTTCTCTCGATGATCCGTGATTTCTTAGTTATATGTATGGAATGAGTAGCACAAGTACTTTTGGTACTACATAAAAATATTCTATTTTGTATGCTTCCATCCTTTCTAATCCTATGGTGATTTTTATGAACACTAAAGCTAACTCTTTTTGCATATGAGTTATAAAATTTATATGCTTCTTCTTTTGAAGTAAATGCCATGTCAATTTCTAGATTTGAATATGACCCAACAACTATCTTTAGCAATGAATTTTTATCTTGAATAGATACCTATGAACATCAAATAATTCAAAAAGAATAACATGTCAAGTCCTTTAAAATAAAAACAACTATTTTTATATATTCAAAAATAGTTTCTCGATAATTATAATGAATTTAACAAATAACTTATCTATATTTATAATATTAGATACGTATGTTAGTGAACTTTCAAATATATATTAATAAATAATAAGATTTGTACCAAAAAAATTATGCATGCAGTCATTCTTATTATATTATTTTATTTTAGTATAAATATATATTATTTAAATATGTTGTATGTATTTGCATAATAACTAAGTAATATATGAATATCTGTATATGTAGAGTAATATAATTTAGCATTGCAAATAAAAGATGAAACATAGAAATTAATTTAACTAATACCATAGTTTTTGGTGCGGGGAGCTCAGCATCCTGAATGGGACTTGTGTTACCACTTATTATCTCATCTCTCGAGTCTTCTAACTTTTCCTTAGCATAATTTATGAAAAAAAAGATAAAAAATTTAACGAAATGATGAAGAAAACTTTCTAGCTTTATCTAACATAAGAAATTACATATATATTATTTGTTGGATTTCATAAACTTTTAGATGTGGAGATCTTAAAAAAGAAAAAAATTTTGGGACAGGAGAAAAAGACTTGAGAAAGACCCAATGGATAAGAGAGATAGCGCATAGGATTTGGAAGAGGACAAAAAGATTTGGGAGGAAGATCTTACAGATAGAAGAAATGACTTAATAAAGAAGATGATGGATAGAGAGGCTTGATGAGAAAAAAAAAATATGGACGGTCACCAAGGATCTCTCTTAGATATGTATTTTATTTTATTTTTTATTTTTTCAGTTATGAAATTAATAGGCTCCGTTTGTTGGAGAAATTTAATTCTTATTTGATTTTTAGATTTTTACTTTGAGATGCAAAAAACAGATACGTGGCATTAAATTAGGCCCGCCCTATATGATGGTTTGAGTAATTCTTTATACACCACATGCCGTGCAGTAAAAATGCATCACCCTACCTTATTGAGCCACATAGCTATCATTTTTTTATGTACATTTAATATTCGTAGTTTTACTTTTTTTATTTGAAATTTTGAATGATGAAAATATCCCTTCTCTTTTGAAAAAATTATGACATCATGTGGCCATATTATGACATCCCACAGTCAAATTATGACTTGTTGTACAACAAAAAATCATAATTTTCTTTTAAAAATCATAAAAAAAAATATTTTCATCATTGAAAATTTATAAAATTTTTAAAAGATGAAAATATTCTTCTCTTCTTTATAATATTCTATGGTCAAATTATGATCTGCTGTTATACAAGAAGTCATAATTTGATCGTAGGAAGTCATAATATAATCATAAAATATTATAATTTTTTTTAGAAAAAATATTTTTATTATTTAAAATTTTAAATAAAAAAATAAAATTATAGATATTAAATACACAGACTTTCTCACGACGGTTTATAGTGCCCGCCCAGTGTGATTTTGGTTCTCTCTTGGAACCAAATGGGCCTGAAGATCGAAGTCCATACCCATCTAATTGGGGCGGCCCATTTGGAACCGCCCGTTTCAAAGCTTCTTTCAGGAAGGTCTACGAGAGAGTTTCGAGAGAGGAGGGGAATGGCGGCGCAGGGGGCCGGCGACGGCGGTGGCAGAGAGGAGCCGGTGGTAGTGTTCTCTCCGTCGGAGATCGAGTATGTGAGCTACGGCGGGGAGCACCACCTCCCGCTCATCATGGGCCTCGTCGACGACGAGCTCAGCGAGCCCTACTCCATCTTCACCTACCGCTACTTCGTTTACCTCTGGCCCAACCTCACCTTCCTCGTACTCCCCCTCTTCTCCTTCGCTTCTCTCTTGATCTCTTCCCGGATGTAATTAACGCTGATGGCTTCGGTTTTGATGGCGATTTCAGGCGTTCCACAAGGGCAAGTGCGTGGGGACGGTGGTGTGTAAAATGGGGGAGCACCGGAACACCCTTAGAGGATACATCGCGATGCTTGTCGTCATCAAACCCTATAGAGGGAGAGGCATTGGTAAGGCACTTGCATCCCTTTTGGTTGTTTGGTGAAGTTTCTTTTTTTTAGCTGTTTCGGATTTGATGATGATCGAAAAGTAGCGAACCTTCCTTACTGATTTAGATGTGGATTGAGTTTATAGAGGAATTAAGAAAAAATAACGCGGCCCTATTGATTCGGAGAAAATAGTAGTTGTTTCTATGTTGATTTTGATGAAAAAGGAGCAGTCTTGCCAAAGCAACTGTATTCCAAGGCATTGGTAACCAAAACAATAGCCTAAGTATATCATTTAATCTTGTGAAAGTCTGGAATATTTGTATTTCGATTACAATGAAAGAGGAGCAATCTTTCAGGACTAATTTGGTTATAGATAGTGTTTCTAGAGGCATCTGAGAAAAAGAAACTAAGGGCGCCCTTGGGTTAGTGAAGTTTTAAAATATATATATTTAAAAAAAAAATATAGTTCTTTATTTTGACTGTGGATAGTATAGGTTATTGGGTTAGAGAGTGAGGTTAGTGTTCCTATGCTTCATCGAAAGTATTAGATTGTGCCTCAGTGGTCAATTACACGTTTGGGCAATCGACAACCTCTGTTGTGTAATATTGGCATTCAACTGCTCATTACTTTCTGCAAGTTTGCCTGTTCAGCCACAAGGTAGTTTTACTGTTTTGTGGGCTTCAATCTATCGCCAGGGCAACCTGTGGTGTTAGCACCTTTTTCCTATCTGTATGTGGATTTTGCAGGACAGGATCACTCTACATAAGCTTCACTGCTTTGATAATGGCATGCTTTTAGAGAACATTTCTTATAGTTTCTCATACTTTCCATTTTCGTCAAGATGTATATTTTATGTTCTGGGATGGTGCTTCCAAATGGCTTTTTGTCAGCTTTGTATGTCGCAAGGATTAATGGCTCAATACCTATGATTTTGCGCTATTTGAGTTTCGTGTTCATCACCAAGATAATTAACTTAGTAATATGTCCTGCAATATTGTAATAATTGGCCTAGTCTACTTAGTGGTAACTTCTCGATGAAGTTTTAGATAGGATATCTTAAAAAGGCATTCTTCCTAACTCTCTTCTTGCTTGTGCACAAAATAATTGTTAATTAGTTATGTGAGATAATTATCAAGTGTCAATGTATCCATAAGTACTTACTGTTTCAAATTTTAAAAAACTTGGCAGGGCAAGATGTCAATGCAAGTATGCTGCGCCTACGTTGTCCAAAGACTAGGAATAGATCTCTTGTAGTGTCCAACCCACAATCTTAAAATTATAGTGGGGCTTTGTATCTGCAAAATGCATATACATTTGAAAATATGTTGAGTATGAAGCCTGACTCCTTCTGGCTAGAACTGTTGAAGTTTCATGCCACACTACAGTGCTGAAAAGCATGAAAGGAGAGCTATGGGAAGTTAACTAGAATGCCCATATGCTTAGGCTAATTGGAAAGCTCTCGCTTGCAATACCGTGTTCTTTAGGACACTGCAAAAGAACAGATTAAGTTCCAACACTTATGGCTGACATAAGCCCCACACTCTATTTAGAGCACCAAGGAACTTGCTGCATATTTTCAGCCATCTACATGTCCAAAAGTGTGTCTAGACTAGAATACCATGTTCTTTAGGACACCGCAAAAGAACAGATTAAGTTCCAACATTTATGGCTGACATAAGCCCTACACTCTATTTGGGGCACCAAGGAGCTCGCTGCGTATTATTAGCCATCTACATGTCCAAAAGTGTGTGTAGTCTAGAACAGGTGCACGGTATATGATAGCTTGTCATAAGTGAATGTACATATGTTGAGATATTTGTGCACATGTACTTGTGTAAGAGTGATCGAGAATCATGAGAGTATGCTGTTGAACCTTCTTTCGAGAGATCAAAGAAAGTGATTGCTCACCCTGGCACTATTATTAGCATCCACATTGGGGCCAAAACCTATTGGTGGTGTCTTGAACAAAGATTCTGCTGTAAAATGCATAAAATTCATATGAATGATCCTGCCTTTGCATGTCATTGATCAGATACTTCAGTAGTTTTTTTTCCTCAAAATTGATAAACAATGCCAATTTTTTGCTGTTTTGTTGTTATACATCAGATTATGCTTTTTATAATCAATTTCTGGTGCACATTATAAGTCCTATAGAGATTCAATTCATTCTGATTTTTAGATATTTGACAGCTTTCTATATGGATGGTATGCAAAAAATAATGCCAGTAGACATTATTTAAACTATTTCGTGATCTTAATTTTTTCTTCTGAGGAACTGCTGCATAAGTGCCATTTTTCTGCTGATAATGTTATCAATACGTGTCAACTGGCGATCATAGTAGTTTTAGCATATTATACAACACATCTTATATCTGTTGATTTTGCAGCTACCGAACTTGTTACTAGGTCTATCCGCATGATGATGGAATCTGGATGTGAGGAGGTAAGCTAATACTGCGTGATGTTGAGTTATGTGATTTTATGATTCTTCAAGTGAGAAGATATAAATAATATAATATAGAAGTCAACATGCAAAAGATTTGAATTTTTTTTCTAGAAGAGCAATATCTTGATGCGTATAGTTATGTTTGCTTTTTGTTATGAAGTTCTACTCCAATGCTTGATTTTTGTATGCAAAATATTATTGAACATGACTCCTTTTCCTCTGTTCAATCTGGAGATATTTTGCATTTGGTACTTGGATTGTTTTATTGTAACTGTTCCTTTTTCCACCAGATCTTCTTCAAAGACTAAGGTTTAGTAACCACCTTTTGGTGATACTGTGGTATCTTTTAGGGTCCTAGATTTTGGAGAAAACTTCTTGATGATGCCATGAATATTTAATATGTACTAAATTGCATCTATTTTTCTTAATTCATAAATATGAGATATTAACATTTGAAATTAGTGGTCATACAAAATGTAGAAGTAGCCAAGTGATTAATGTTTGAAAATATAATTTGAAGATATGTAATTATGATTAGTAGGTTGTCCGGTTCTAGTTATTATGACCTCCAGTTTTTTTTGGCTTGGTTTGGTATGACAGGGTGGAAGCCAAGTGATTTAGAGCAGGGCCATGCCTGATATTTAGTTGGTGTTAGCTAAAAGATGGTAAACAGGTTAAAAATGTACACAAGTAGGATGGTGTTCTTCTGCTACAGATGGAAAACAAAACCATGCCAAAGTACCAATTACGTGTCTTTGAGCCTTAAGCTGGTCAGGTGTGCAGAGTTTACTTCTACTGGTCTGTAGGCTAGGTACAGACTGGGACTTCTGAAATGTTTGCCACTTAGTAGTATCCATTCTTTATAGTTCATCCATCTACCAAGCAACAATATTTGATAGTTATTGTACTTTCATGATGCAGGTGAGGAGTTACGAAACTTGCTTTTAAAACATTACTCTAGACTTAGGGCTAAGGTTTTAAAAGGAACATAGCCAAGCATGCCCAAAATAGAAATTAGATGTTTGATACATTGTGTAATTTTCCCTGAAATAATCTTCTCAGCCAAGAATAGCTGGTGGACAATCACTCCCCTCTTTAGGGTTGGGGTTTGATTGGCTTAGGTAATCTTTGTTCTCATCTGGTGTACTGAGAGATGTGTCCCTCAACATTCTTATTGATGCAATGTATATTCATCATACTCTTAGATGATCTTAGGTTATATAAGCCTCAACATGATGTATCTTCAACAAACTCTTAGATGATCTTAGTCGATATAACCCTCAACACAAGCAAGACAAATCTGACCTAAATTTGGATGGCTTCATCTATCTGCGAATTCTCATGCTTATTTTTGGGAGATTTGGTTGGCAAAGAAGAGGTCTTTTCAAGAAATTTAAAAGATGAAGATACGGGATTTCCCCCGAGGTTTCTAGGTTCAGTAACTGCTCATTTTTGAGCCTTTTTTATACTTCCAAGTCCTCTTCTTGGTTGTACAAGTACAGCAACCAAGAAGATGATTTAAGTGCATGTATTCGGGCCCAGTTCCAGAACCTCGAGAGCTTTTGTTCTCTCTTTCTCGATTCTATTTTTTTATGTTTTGGCTCTTGTAAATTCTCAGAGGTACTGAGGTTGTATCTGAAACATTCCTGTAGCTCTGTCAAGCTTGTTGCCTGCACTCTGTCATAGATTCTTTCTTTCCTTTTTTTTTCCTCCTGATTGCTTAACTCACAAATATACATATTTTTGCTTCTTCTTCTTCTTCTTCTTCTTTTTTGGCACTATTCATTGGTAGCTTGGGCCTCAATAAGATTTTCTATACTGGTCGCAACTTGATGGTACTTGTAGCTGATAGGTCAATGGCATTTTTGAAAAACAAAATATTCTCTCTGAAAAGAATATATTACAAGACCATGTAGATGAGAAAAGGCATGTTGATCATTGTCATAATAACAGCCTGATGTCAACCCTCCATTCATATCCAGGCCAGAGAATTTCCTTGTTCTTCTTTTGCTTGAAGACCTTTCACCATCAACTCTCTCCCCTCCTTGATCTGCCTCCTAGGAGTGGTTTGTAAACCCTGCATACTGGATATGGAACAGTAGGGCATAATGGAAGTGCATGATATGATGCTCCATCACATGCTACACTGATAGGCGAGAAGCACATCAGCTACGTATAAATTTTGTTTTTATTTTATGCAGGTGACTCTTGAAGCAGAAGTTACAAACAAGGGAGCTCTTGCGCTGTATGGTCGCCTAGGATTCATACGGGCAAAGAGGTTGTTCCGATATTACTTGAATGGAGTGGATGCTTTCCGCCTGAAGCTATTGTTCCCTCGCCCCAATCCCACCTTTCTTGCTATGCCAGATAAAAATGATAGCCAGAACCAACCTGATCACCATCCATGAGAATGCTCTCAAATTTTGTCATGATCTCTAGTCCAAGGTAGAGAGCGGTTGCTGATATTGCTTCTTAATCCTATGTTGATTGAAGTTTGCAATATATAGGAGAATCACAGTCTGTGTTGCCAGCTTCCTTGATTAACCTTCTACTTTCTGGTTCAGGGGGGATGCAGGCAAAGGCATGGAGCTGACCACCTTCTTACGCATGTAAGGGGTCTCTAAACGGCTAAGAGAAGTGTTGCCGTGCATTGGTTGATTTTTTTTTTCCGTGATAAACAAGATATGATCTTTGTTCAGATCCTTGAGACTACAAATTTTTTGGTTTCAGAAGGAAACATGAATTTTGTTGGATAAGATGATGAGTAACTGCTATATCTGATGAACTGTAACAAGGATTATGCTGACCAGGGGTGGAAGAAAAGGGTGACATATTTGCTTCTGAACTTATCTCAGTGATTGGGAATTTTTTAATATCATCAGTGTATATTGAATCTACACCATCTGCATCGAAGTAATGACCTTGCGTCTGCATCAATTGCATAATGTCCCCAAAGCAACATTGTGGGGATTCAAAAACTTATTGGAGGAGAACCGCCTTGGACTGGAGTCGATTGGATAGCGTCATTGTATCTATTAACGTGCGTCTATAATGATACATGCTTCAGGAGTCATATTCTCGTGTCCTTTATCCAAGACTTGTAGGTCATGGATCATAACAATCATTGGATACTCATAAAAAATTTTCTCCGTAAGCATGTAAGATATTTAAAATAAAATATTAATATATTATAGTAAAATTAATTTAAATAACTCAAAATTAATATTTAATTAATAATTATATTTGAAAATATTTATATTAAATAAAATTTTAATTGATAAATTTTAACTAATAATAATATATCTAAATATAAACAATATCAGAATTGCTGAATTTTGCTTCTAATCTCACATTCAAACAGTATCTAAATTTAAGAAAGAAAGAGATGATAACGAGCTTGACAATTCCGTAAGTAATGAACATTTTGGCTAGATAAATTTGATGTTAATAATATATTAAAAAATAAGCATATAAGATTCATCAATTCAAAATATATAATATTAATCAAAATTAGATTCATATGTATTTAATCTTCTTAATATTTATTTTGTTCATAAATCAATTTCTTTCAAAAAATCACGCTCATCTAGATAGTTATGAACTCAATCAAAATACCACTATATAACCTTTAATGACAGAATATCAAAGTATCGGTTCACAACCCTTCATTGATAGGATATTGAAATACAATCACACAATTCTCGTTGGCAGTATATCGAAATACCAATGCACAACTTTCACTGTAGGATATTAAAGTATCAATGCACAATCTCCACTAGTAGGATATCGAAGCACCAACACACAAATCCTACTAGCAAGGTATCAAAATATAAGTGCACAACCCCCACTAAAAAAGTATTAAAAATAGAGTTTGGCCATGCATTGAATTCCATCTTAAATTAAAATATCTTTCTTGAAAATATATTTTATATTCCGAATCGAAAGGTTCATAAACCATATGACAGCGAAAGCAATTAGACAATATATATCAAATTCAATACGTTCGAAAATAAATCGTTTAATATTTTAAAAAAAATATATTCAATAATTTAAAATATAATACATCAAATTTATAAATCATGAATAATTCAATATAAAAAATATTTTATAATTTATTGATAAATCTAAAAAAAATAAAGTAATACTTATCTCATATGCACTCCAACAAATCTATATAATTTCAAAAATTTTCTTTCAAAATCTTTACTTAATAGATCATATTGCAGTATGCCACTACTGGACATCTTCTTGTCAAGATAATTACATCCTTATACATGATCAAGTTCAATAATTAAAAAGAGTATGGATAATTAAAAAAAGGCAAAATTGATAGATAGTAGCATCCAACGATCTGGATTGGTCGAGTTATCTAACTTCATCCAATCAAGATTATATTGGGATATATGGGATTCAATAAAGATCGAGGATGATCAACTTAGTCGTGTTTAACAAGAGTCAACGTGAAGGTTGGTATGCCGCCTGATGATCAAAAGTCAGTTCGATCAAATAATTTTATTTAATCATGATAACTTAAGATAAAAAAATTTGTTAGAGACCAATAAAAATTAGATCTTATGATGCTTGATAGTGGCTCGGATGGTGCGAACATACTATCCGACCAAAAAGATGGTTCAAAATCTATCTATTGGATCAACCTAGATTCAAAGTAATAGGACTAAGGACCATTGGATTCATAGATCAAGTAGAGAGAGATTGGTAGAAAAGAAGAGAGAGAAATTAATTGGGTGGAACAAAGATGACCAAGTGATATTATCCAGCATCCTGACTAATCCAATTAAAATGATTTCATCAAATCATGATTAAATTACTATTCATATGATTCAATAAAAATTATGAATGATCAAATCTAGCATGCTCGATGATGAATACTTAATTTAGGATGCTAGAGGCACTAAATATTGTAATCATTAATGTTATTTTATTAAGAATTTAATGCTATCTAGTCTATTTTGCAGGTAATTGGGAGTTTGGGTTCATACGATTCAATTTAGACTCAAATTAGTTCAGATTTGAGTGAACCAAGTAATCAGCTCTTATTTCAGTGTGAATGCAACTTAAAGATTAAGGGTCAAGAAGCAACCTTTCCAATCAAAGGTCCAGATTAAAAGATAAATGGAACTAAGTGTGAACACAACTTATTGATCAATGGAGGAGAATCAATATGAAGATCCAAGGGTCCTTATTCATACTCCCATCTCTCTTTTCATGAAATCCTAGCCTCCTCACTCTATAAATAGAACTCCAGAGCCTCCCTCTTTTTCAATCAAGCCAATGCCTAAGTTCTCTTCAAACTTTTCTCTTTCTCTCTCCCTCTTCCTCTTCTTCATAAGTCTAGGGGAGGTCTAACCCTAGCACAACATATTCTTTCATAGATCCCTTTTCCACATCCGATCAAATCTAGGAGAGGTTCTAATCCTAGTGCTGCTACCCTTTCTCTGTTACATATCCGCTTCCATCAACCTTTCTTCCTTAGAGTTCCTGTACCAAGCCTTCCAGCCATCCTGTCGCTGTCTGCACGGAGGAAGACGAAGGATTCAAGGAGACACATCCACCATCGGGCGCAGCAAGAAGATCAACTTGGTTTAGTTGTCTTGTATCGCAATTTTATTTCTTTTCTTTATGTATGCTTCTTTATTAGATTAATGAAAAGTAATTTTATTTTTCATTCTTCTTTCTTAATTTTTTTTATAATTTATTATTTTTTTCTTTTATATTTTCAAAATAATCAACTAAGATTTCTGCGGATACGATCTCGACTCACCCTATCTACATAGTAGTGAGTAGGGTTAATTTTGGTGTGCTACGACACACATCAAATTTTGACGCCGTTGCCGGAGATTTTGACACGATTGTTTTGAAAAAAAAATTTAAAATAAAAAAAAATCTATAAAATAAAAAAAATATTTTACTACTTTTTAGATTTTTATTTCTTACTTTAGATTGCTTGATTGTCTTTTATGTATTCTTTTTTTAAATTTCTGCCTCATATTACTCTTCATATATGGTAGATTTATTATTTTATATTTAGATTTTTTTATTTACATACATAGAAATATTTTCTACTTCCTATAACCTAGCAATTTACTATTTTCTATAGATTAGAATAATTTACTGTTTTATATAATTAGTGATTTCCTACTTCATAAGTAGATTAGATTCTTAGCCTTTTATTTGGATTATGTAGTTACCTTTTATTCTTAATTGTAAGATTACCTTTTTGCATAGTTAAGTAGTTACCTTATTTATTATTGCCTATTATTCCTAGTGATTTACTGCTTTCTATAGCTTAGAATAATTTATTATTCTAAAAGTAGATTTGATTTATTACTTTATTTGTAGAATACCTACTTACCTTTTTAATCTTAGTATGATTTACTTTTTATTTAGTTAGATTCACTTGATCTTCTAATATCTAATTAATCTAATTTAAAAACTTACTTTTTATTTCTTCTTGCTAAAAGATAACATAATATAAAAGGAATACAACGATAATACATAACACTTGACTAATATAAATAAATCAATTAAATTTTAAAATCCACTTAATATGTTTGGACATCTTTTCCTTTTGCATTGCATATTTTCATAAAAAAAAATCTTAAGGGCAAAACCCTAATCAACATAAGGTAGGAATTTCATCACCCTTCCTTGGCCCACAAATCATCACCTTGCAATTACATTGACCTAAATTTCTAATTTAAAATCGATTAGACGTTGACCCTTAAGGATCCTCGAGCTCAGTAGGACAAGAAATCCTAAAAGTTAGACCGGGTTCAGGTTAGTCAGTTTAACTGGTGTCTAGAAAAGTGGTTCAAAAATTATGTTTTGAAGGAAGGTGGTTCATTAATTGGTTCCGTTCGCTAATCTGGCCAACACAGTTGGTGTCTAAGAAAAGCAACGGGGGGACCCCCACCAACCTTATACTTACCTGACCAGTTGAGCGGCTAGTCTGCTACTTGGAGTGCTTGAAGGTGACTTTGACAGTTAGGAGCTGTCTAGATCTAGGATAACCCATAGAAAGGATTGATTGAATCACTTGATTGTTGACTAAAAATATCAAATCTAATTAATTCTTCTCTATCTTCTTAGCATTAGAACTCCTTAGGTTCTCTTCTTTAGAATTCTTTTTCCTCCTACTCTCCTCTTCTCTTTCAAAAAAAAAAACTTATTGAAATTAAAACTCGATGAGATCTTTTGGGTGCATGCTAGGACACCGATCATTACGACCTGATTTACACCCATTAGACCTAGAGCTAGAAAAAATGATTCAAATAAACCAAATCAAAACCATGGATCCAAAATAAGAGACTGACCCACCACGATAATTGAGAGAGTATTTTACTCTCTCATCTTACACTTACTCATCATGTATTCAGCCTCCTTTTGTGGAGGCGGCACAATACGAAATCAAGTCCAGCATTATTCAAATGCTTCCATCATTCTATGGACTGACGAATGAAGATCCGTATAAACACTTGAATGAATTTCTTGAGATATGCTCTACAGTAAAAATCCAAAACTTCTCCGATGATGCCCTCAGGTTGAAACTGTTTCCTTTTTCACTTAAGGACAAAGCCAAGCATTGGTTAAACTCCCTAGATTCCATAATCATTTTAACTTGGGACCATCTTCAGAGAGAATTCCTCAAGAAATACTTTTCAATTGGAAAAACGAATCAAATTAGAAAAGCCATTACTAGTTTTTTCCAATTGGATAGTCAACTTTTTCATGAGATATGGGAAAGGTTAAGAGATCTTATTCGTAAATGTCCCCACCACGCTATCCTCAAATGGCAACTTGTTCAGTGTTTCTACGATGGTCTATCGAAGAAACACCGACAAATGATCGATGCATCGTGTGGTGGGACATTCATGCTAAAGAGTGAGGATGAGGCTTGACAGCTCTTTGAAACACTTAGTGAGAACTCCCTACATCACATGTCTGCCACCTTTAGAGAACAACCCATGTCTCAACAGAAAAGAGGTGGAATCTATTAGATTGGAAATATTATGGATATCCACAGTAAGGTAGATGAGTTGTCCGAAAAATTAGACCATCTTCTGAATACCGGACACTCTTCGATTCTACCTAATCCAGTGCAAGATATTTGTGCATTGTGTGCAAGCCCGACTCATTTTATTAGTGAATGTCCAACCGCACCTCAATTTTCTGAATTTGTGCATGAGCAGGTCCAGCAAGCTCAAGCCCAACAAGCTCGTAGATTAGAAAATGATCCATATTCGAACACTTATAACCCCGACTGGAGAAACCATCCAAATTTTTTTTGGAGATCATAGCCAGTGGTTGGCCCTGTTGTACCTAGATCAAATTATCAGGACCCGACATATAGGCATGGACCATACCACCAGTTTCAAAATACTCCTCAACCATCTATCACTGGTCACAGTTCAGCTTTTAAGGATAAGATTCTAAAAGCACTAGAATGATTAGAAGTCAACACCCAGACCCTTAACTCCCACACACAATCCATTGCTAAGCTAGAGACCCAAATAGGTCAACTAGCAACCGCAGTCAGTAGGAGAGAAGGAAAAAAATTACCTAGCCAATCTGAGAGCAATCCGAGAGGACAATTCATGGTTGAGAGCTCCAATACTCTAGATACCTTTTCTGAACATGCTAAATCAATCATGACTCTCAAAAGTGGGAAGGTCATTGAACACATGAGTAAAATCAATGAGACTGATGCTAGACCTCTGACTAAGCCCAAATCACCTAAGAGTAAGGAGGACATAAAAGTAGAAAAGAGACCAACTGTACCGAAATCACCTTACTTGCCTAGAGCCCCATTTTCGAGTGCCCTAAAAGCCCCCACTCTTATGGATAAGAAAGGAGGAAGACTTGATGAGATGTTAGAATTATTTAAGCAAGTCTAAATTAATCTCTCCCTTCTAGATGTAATCAAACAGGTCCCAGCTTACGTAAAATTTTTGAAAAAATTGTGCATCCAGAAACGTAAATCTCGATCACAACTTTCAAAGAAAGTATGCCTCACCGAACAAGCTAGCTCTGTATTCCAGCATGCTACCCCTCCAAAGCTTAAAGATCCAGGTACCCCTAACATTTCTTGCATTATAGGAGATCTTCACATTGAACAAGCTCTCCTAGATCTAGAGACGAGTGTGAACCTTTTACCTAGCTCAGTTTATGAACTTTTTGGATTCGAAGAATTAAAACCCATATCGGTCACTCTACAGTTAGCTGATAGATCAATTAAGACACCACGTGGGATGATCGAAGATGTTTTGGTTAAGGTAGATGAGTTCTATTTTTCAATTAATTTTTTAATCCTTGATATGGAACTGAGTGGCAATCCAAGGTAAATTTCCATTATCTTAGGCAGACCCTTCCTAGCTACGACAAATGCATGCATCAATTGTAGGACAGGAGTCATAGACGTATCATTTGAGAATTAGAAACTGAGATTAAATATGTTTAGTGCATCTCAGGGACCATCAATGGATAGTTAC
This sequence comes from Elaeis guineensis, assembly GCF_000442705.2. Taxonomy (NCBI): domain Eukaryota; kingdom Viridiplantae; phylum Streptophyta; class Magnoliopsida; order Arecales; family Arecaceae; genus Elaeis; species Elaeis guineensis. The sequence continues at coordinate 95,918,044 of NC_026001.2, read as the reverse complement.
TTCGAGATAAATACATTCGAGAATATTATAGAGGAAGTAACATCAATAATTTTTGCACATGATTTTCGAGATATCCATTTGATGTACTTTGGAGTGGACAACTGTGATATGGAGGGAGGTAGTGAAGAAGTAAACATTTTAGTTGATACATCAAGTGATGAAACTACTCCCCATTGGACAATCAAGTATAAGCCATTGCCTGCATTAGCCAATACACCCACAACCCCATCATTAGAATCACCACCTACACTAGAATTAAAGCCACTTTCGGCCACACTCAAGTATGCATTCCTAGGACCTAATGATACCCTTTCGGTGATCATTGCATCAGACTTGATCCCGGATCAAGAAGCACAATTGGTTGGTGTTCTGAAGGAAAATAAAGAGACTATCGGCTGGTCCATTGCCGATCTAAAAGGAATTGTCCCTTCCATCTGTATGCACCATATTCATTGCGAGGCAGATGCCAAACCTCATCGAAACATGCAAAGGAGATTGAACCCAAATATGTGGGGAAGTAGTGAAAAAAAGGTGATAAAATGGTTAGATGCTGGAATCATCTACCCCATATCTGATAGTAAACGGGTCAGTCCTACTCAAGTAGTACCTAAAAAAGCAGGTATTACTGTGATGGAGAATGAAGAAGGTGAATTGCTTCCCACTCGCACACCATCTAGTTGGAGAGTGTGCATTGACTATAGGAAACTCAATGCCATTACTAGAAAGGATCATTTTTCATTACTCTTCGTCGATCAAATCTTAGAACGGCTAGCAGGTCAATATTTTTTTTTATTTTCTAGATGGTTATTCGGGGTACAATCAGATACCCTGTATTTCTAGATGACCAAGAGAAGACCACCTTCACTTGCTCGTACGGGACTTTCGCTTTCTGACGTATGCTGTTCGGACTCTGCAATGCACCCGCTATATTTCAACGGTGCATTTTGATCATTTTTTTGGATATGGTGGATAAATATCTTGAAGTATTTATGGATGATTTTTTCATATTTGGAATCACTTTTGAGGATTGTCTTCATAACCTCTCCAAAGTCCTTAAGCGCTGTACGGAGACAAATTTGATTTTAAGTTAGAAAAAGAGCCATTTCATGATTCGGGAAGGAATCGTATTGGGATATATTATTTTCGAAAGGGGGATTGAGGTAGATAAAGCAAAAATTGAGGTCATCTCAAAACTACCACCCCCCACTTCGGTTCGACAAATATGATCTTTCTTAGGTCACGCTGGATTTTACAGATGCTTCATTAAAAATTTTAGCAAAATATCGAGATCCTTGTGCAATCTGTTGGCCAAGGATACACCATTTGTCTTTAATGAAGAATGTCTACAAGCTTTCTACACATTACGAACAGTCCTGACAACAGCACCCATAATAAAACCTTCTGATTGGTCCTTCTCATTTGAAATCATGTGTGACGCTTTTGATTTTGCAATAGGGGCCATTTTAGGTCAAAGAATCAATAAGGAGCCACATGTGATCTATTATGCTAGCAAAACTCTATCCGATGCTCAATTGAACTATACTACGATAGAAAAAGAGCTACTAGCGGTGGTATTTGCCCTTGATAAATTTCATTCATATCTGTTAGGGTCTAAGGTTCTAGTATATTCTGATCACACAGCTTTAAAACATCTGCTCTCAAAGAAAGATACTAAACCACGATTGATCAGATGGATCCTTCTGCTTCAAGAATTTGATCTAAAAATTCGAGACAAGAAGGGTTCCGAAAATGTGATCACGATCACATTTCTAGAATCTTAGTTGATCATACGATAGGTACAGATGAAGTAAATTTTCTGATGAACAACTTTTTGCAACATCCACTGACCAAATTTCATGGTCTGCCCACATCATTAGCTACTTGACAACAGAGTAAGTTCTTCTCCATTGGACAAAACAGGAGAAAGATCGATTCTTCTCACAGGTCAAACATTATTATTGGGAGAAACCTGAATTGTTCAAACATGGCCTTGACCAAGTGATTCGACGCTGTGTCCCTGAGGGTGAGTATCAAAGTATACTTACCTTTTGTCACTCTCATGTATGCGGGGGATATTTCAGTGGAAAAAAAATAGCCGCAAAAATGTGACAAAGTGAATTTTACTGACCGACATTATTTAAGGATGCACATAAATTTTACCTTGAGTGCTTGTGCTATCAGCAAACGAAAAATATTTCTAGAAAAAACATGATGCCCCTATCTCCCATCTTAGTCATGAAAGTTTTTGATGTTTGGAGAATCAATTTTATGGGCCCCTTTCCTTCATCCTATGGATATAAATATATTTTAGTTGCGGTGGATTACGTATCTAAATGGGTTGAGGCTATGGCAACCAGAACGAATAATCACAAGGTGGTAATCAAATTCATCCAATAGAATATCTTAAGTCGATTTGGTTGTCCAAGAGCCATTATTAGTGATGGAGGTACACACTTCAATGAAAAAAATATAGAATCACTCACAAAGTTGCCACACCATATCACCCTCAAACTAGTGGCCAAGTGGAAGTCTCCAATAGGGAGATCAAACGAATTCTTGAGAAGACGGTTAAGCCTGATCGAAAAGATTGATTTGGATGATTAGACGATGCATTATGGGCCTACCGTACTGCATACAGGACCCCGATAGGAATGTCTCCTTACCGACTCATTTTTGAAAAAGTCTGCTATCTGTCGGTAGAGCTAGAACACCGTACATTTTGGACCATAAAGCAGTTCAATTTCGACATTAAAAATACGAGTAGTAATAAGAGACTACAATTGAACGAATTAGAAGAGCTACGCAATGAAGCATATGAGAGTTCACAAATTTATAAGGCTCGAACTAAGGCTTATCATGATAAATACATTTCATAAAAAATGTTCGAACCTAATCAAAAAGTGTGGCTTTATAATTCGAGGTTGCGACTATTCCTTGAAAAACTTCGTTCACGTTGGGATGGACCATATGTCGTAACTCAGGTGTTCCCTCATGGAGCAATTGAAATCAAAGATCCTAAATAGGAAAACACCTTCAAAGTAAATGGCCAACGATTGAAACATTATATGGATGAAATTAGAGATGGCGAGCAAGTTGACTCAATTAAATTACAGGATCTAGTTTACAATGGAACTTTGGCTTGGTCTGACTGAAGATCTTAAACTTAGCGCTTGTTGGGAGGCAACCCAATATTTTATTTTTTAGCTATTCAGTTTTTTTTTATTTTATAAAAATTTTTGAAAAGGATAATTAGCCAAGTTGGGGAGAGCACTATAATCAATGGAGTCAAGAACACACTAGCCCAGCAATGAATGACATCTTAATCAACATTACACATATCGAACTCAGGTGGTGTCCTTTTTTGTTATACTCTATTTTTGCTTTGTTATGATTCTCTTTTTCCATTGGGGACAATGAAAATTAAGTTGGGAGGGAGAATAACTAATTAAGTCCTCGAGTATGGTCAGAAATAATTAGTTTTGTGCATCTAAATTTTGTCTCAATTTGAAGTTAACTAGGCACTCTAACCAATAAATGATTAACGGTTTAGATAATTTTAGAGATATCGAGAAAAAAATTATTAAGGACACCCAATTAATGAAAGAATTTAGATCAGACTAAATTTTGAAGTGATTCTAGAATCCTTTTTCCACCATCTCAATGAAGAATCTGCTTTATGGGGGTATGGGTGGAAAGGTCGAGATATGCAAAAAAAAAAGAAAGAGAGATAAAAAAAAAAAAAAAATTTTAACATTTCTCACTAAGTAACCGGACCCCTTCGCCTAAGTAAGCATTGTTGTTCGCGTCAAAAGGTGAGAATGTGAAGAAATCTCTTGTATAGTCAGTTTTAACTCGTAGCCTTTTTGACTTGAGTTAGTAAGCCTGAGGGGTGCCTTACACCTAATGCCCTAAAGCCAATTGGTTTGGGAGTCATTGGCCTAAAGCTCGCTATAAGAGTCAATGAGAAAGCTTAAGGGGTTAGGACATTGCACTGACTATACATGTAAATATTTTTTTAAAAAAAAAGAATAAGGGGACTAAATTATAAGAAGACAATAAATTCTGCTCACATCAAGTTTGAGGACTGAAAGAGTAGAGTAGGAAGTCGGTGAAAGAAGATCTCTAAAAATTTTATGGCTAATACTCAACCATTAATTGGGTCGAATTGATAATCCAATGAAGTACCTCTTTAATGATCTAGCTGGATATCAACTATAGTTAGGAATATCTAGGATAACTTTCAATTCAAGGATAATTTGGTGTACAATGCTAATGGATCTATTTTACTCGAGGACGAGTAAAGTTTAAATTGGAGGGTGTGATGAATACTTAATTTAGGATGCTAGAGGTACTAAATATTGTAATCATTAATATTATTTTATTAAGAATTTAATACTATCTAGTCTATTTTGCAGGTAATTTGGAGTTTGGGTTCATACGATTCAATTTGGACTCAAATTGGTTCAGATTTGGGTGAACCAAGCAATCAGCTCTTATTTCAGTGTGAACGCAACTTAAAGATCAAGGGTCAAGAAGCAACCTCTCCAATCAAAGGTCCATATTAAAAAATAAATGGAACTAAGTGTGAGCACGACTTATTGATCAACGGAGGAGAATCAATATGAAGATCCAAGGGTCCTTATTCACACTCCCATCTCTCTTTTCATGAAACCCTAGCCTCCTCACTCTATAAATAGAACCCCAAGGCCTCCCTCTTTTTCAATCAAGCCAACGCCTAAGTTCTCTTCAAGCTTCTCTCTTTCTCTCTCCCTCTTCCTCTTCTTTGTAAGTTTAGGGGAGGTACTAACCCTAGCACAATATATTCCTCCATAGATCCCTTTTCCACATCCCATCAAATCTAGGAGAGGTTCTAATCTTAGTGCCGCTATCCTTTCTTTGTTACATATCCGCTTCCATCAATTTTTTTTCTTTGGAGTTTCTGTACTAAACCTTCCAGCCATCCTGTCGCTGTCTGCATGGAGGAAGATGAAGGATTCAAGGAGACACATCCACCATCGGGTGCAGTAAGAAGATCAACTTAGCTTAGTTATCTTGTATCGTAATTTTATTTATTTTCTTTATGTATACTTCTTTATTAGATTAATGAAAAGTAATTTTATTTTTCATACTTCTTTCTTAATTTTTTTTTATAATTTATTATTTTTTTTCTTTTGTATTTTCAAAATAATCAACTAAGATTCCTGCAGATACGATCCCGACTCACCTTATCTACATAGTAGTGAGTAGGATTAATTTTGATGTGCTACGACATGCATCACTCGGTCTGGTTAAAATGGGTGCTGACATACTACTCAGCAATCATGGATCATAATTTTTTTTATCAAAATTGATCAAACTCATTGAAAAAAAGATCTTTACTGGATCAGTTCTAGAGAGATAGAAATAATCTAGAAAGAGAAAGTTGTAGATAGAGGAACTTGTAAAGAGAGAAAGTGTGGAAGAGAGAGGAGAGAAAAATTAGAAAAAGAGAGAGAAAAGAGAGAGAAACTTCTCTTTTTCTTTTACCTTTTCTCTTATTTATTTATTTATTTATTTATTTCTTCCTTTCTTTTTCTTTATTTTTTCTTCCCTTGGCATTTTGGGAAACAGGGGACAACCCCCTTCTTTCCCGAAATAAAGGCACTTCTAGTTAGTGGTGACCACGACTGGTGATGATTGGGGCCACAGCGATACAACCAAGTTTTCACTATCGACGGTCGATAATGATCAATAGCATCAGAAAAAGGAGAGAAAGATCAAAGAAAATAAATTCAACAGGGGATCCCTTGGCTCATCGATTTTCAGATTTCCAACTTGCTCATTAGTGCTTGGGACTTCAACCATGGCCATGAACAACCTTAGGTGATGATTTATGATTTTGACAACGAGCACCAGTGAAGAAGATGATCGGACAAGGAGGAAATAGAGCTGGAAGACTTGAAAATAGGAGAAGCGATAGAGCATCCTTTTCTTGACAAATTCCAACAATTCATCCAATCAGTTTCCAAGATCTTAGGCTAAGATGGGAAGAGGGATTAGGGATGGCAATGGATCGAATATGAATCGAGTTGGTCCATACCAATACCCATCCCACAAGTAAAAACTCCATACTCATACCCGCCCTATACCTGTCTTGGGTCGGATCGGATCGGATACATGTAAATAATCTAAAATTATTATAATTTTGAAAGGGGATATATATTAAACTTATATCAGGTTGGATTTAGGTTAGGGTATACCATTACCTATATCCGACCCAAATCTGCTCTGGATATTTTTGTAAGAACCCATACCTATCTTGCGTTCTAATCAGATCTAATGAAACCTATACTATTCGGGTCGCATCAAGTTAGGTACCAATAGGTTAGCTAAAACTGCCACCCTTAAGAGGGATTACCTAAAGAATTAAGGGACCATACCTTATTTTCCGATAATGTATTATCCATGATGGTGGTGGCTTGCATCCAATGAAAACAACCAAAATCACGGATGATTTTGTTCCTTTGGGGTGTTGATCCTCATTGGGAAGATGGGCAACCCTCTTCCCCTTAAATAGAGCTGAAGGGAGGAGTCCAAGTCCTCCCTAGCTTCATTCTTTATTAGAAAATCGGTGAAGAAGATGACTCCGATGAGAATTTAATTCCTCACTGTTTCCTAGAGGCAACAACCCAAGAGAGGGAGGGGTGGTGAATTTGGTTTCTTAAAAATAAATAACTAACTTTAGCTACTTGTGCCCAACAATAATTTTAAGAGTGTTTGTGGAGTGATCGATTAGCAGATGATAATAGTGTAGCAGAACTAAGATATAAATAAAGCAATACAATCATAAACATACAGAATTTTATATCATTCGATGCTAAACTCAGCACCTACTTCTACTCCTCAAGTAAATCTACTTAAAAATTTCAACTATAACCTCTTTAAAATTACAATATGATTATTTTCTTGGATTTACAATATAATCTAGTTGATTTTATCTAGATCATCAATTATAATCTTATAATCGACTATTTTCTTCTGGACTCATAATCAACCCCGATTAATTTTTGCGAAAATACCAATCAAAATATTACACCGTCTAATTTTAGGCTTGACCAACCCCAAGTTTCTACATCCAAGAAACTTGTTACAATAACAAACAAAGATATATAGAAAATAAAGTTTATAAATAATAAAACTTTTTTAAGCTCTGAAGAAGTTGAGGTAGATAAGTAGTTGATTGCTTGGACTTCTTCCTTGAATACTTGAGAGGATTGAGGAAGCTTTCAATGCTTTTATACAAAAGTAGTTAGCTCAGATTAATACTCTTTTCCTCTCTTTCAAGTGAATTGAATGTGGGAATGATTGAATTTAATGTGCTCTTGACTTGTTTTCTCTTTCTCTTTTAATTCCACTCACCAGCTTAAAAAATATAACTTAATAAACTCCAAAAGCTTCAAAAAGTTGTTCTCTCTTAGAATCCTTTGCATTTATGGCCTCACAAATATCTAAAATTAATACTCTAGCCGTTGAAAACTTGAAAATGGCTGATAAAAATATTTTAGATATATTTTAAAAATTTTAAAAAATTAGCCATTATTCTATAAGAAAATTGTTAGTCGGCTCACTTAAGTTCTTAGTCGGCTAACCTTCGACATTGAGTCGAGTAAGTAAAAATTCTAAGATGGCTCAGTAGTAGATTCCAAAATTTTATCATTCTGTCTGTTTGAGACTGTGTTGACTTAGATCTCTTCTTAGTCGGCTAGCTTAATTACTTTGTTGGCTAACTGATTTTCTGGATCGGCTCAAAAGACTTGCTGATTTATAGTGCTTTCTATGTTCTTCTGCTTCTGAGGCTAAGTCGGCTATCTTTTTTCTTGAGTCGGCTAAGCTTCAATCTTGGTTGGCTAACTCGATCATCGGATCAGCTTAGAAAAATATCTTAAATCTTTATTTTTCTATCTTCATTCTGAGTTTGAGATTTGGTTAGCTATCCAAAAGCTTGAGTTGGCTAAGACCCTATCTTGATTATCTAAGATGAAGGCTTGGTTGGCTAAGAAAACTTCTATGAATTTTTTTGATTTCTATTTTTTTCTTGGACTAAAATTGGGTTGGCTAAGCTTCTCACCTGATCAACTTAGTGGCATGCCAAGCATTCCAAAAAGTATTTTAGATAGATTTTCTTGATCAATCTTATTCTAGGCTAGACTTGCCTTCTCAAACTTAATTTATGCAAATGTAGGCTTGTTGAGAAATACTTCTAGACTAGACTTTTCTTTGAAAACTTAATTTCTTTACTTCCAATCAAAGATCTTTAATATGAAAATATAAATTTTTTTGAGAGGATTTTTTTTTAAATAAGCTAACTAAGTATATTGAGAAATCTTACAATCACTTTCAAAAATATCATTAGTAAATATAATTTATACTTAAATATCTTTGACATTATCAAAATCAATTTTAGGACTAACTCTCACCTCCTAACACACATACGAAAGACGTGTTGGTTCTTTATTTTTTTTCTTACGACTTTAAAAATAATGCAACACTCTTTGGGCTCCTTTTTGTGGTTGGGTTGGTTGATTGGACCAAGCCCAGTTCTAGTCTAGGCCCATTAGGCTAGGATTATTCACATATGGTCTAAAATATTTCATTCATCCCTGCTGTTGTACTGGTTGGTCTTATGTGGCTTTTCTTAGCTCTTTTATCACAAGAAATTCCTACATAAATTGGACAAATTGGATGATACATGGCAGGGTTCAATTCCATATGATGCCCATAAGCAATGACTTGGCTTGCTCGGGCCTGGGCTTTGACCAAGTCGGATGGGGTGGGTATAGGATAGAGAATGAGACCTCTTTCTTACGAGCTGGACAAAACCACATTTTATTGGTAGTGCATATTTTGTGCATGTCAAGATGTATGAAAAAGAAATTATTTATTATGTGTGGTAATGGTCATACAAATTGAGAAGAATTCTTAATAGTTTCGACAAAAAAAAAGAAATTAGCATTTATTGAGTAACCTACATTACATTGGGCTATATGCATGTTGGGAAAGTCATACATATTTCAAATATTGCAATTATGATATTGAAGAAAATTTATCAATTTGAACCATCGTATTTATGTAAATCTTAACAAAGAACCACAAATTATATTTAAAAACAAAAGTTTAATCTAAATATTTCCTTTTTTCTTTTCTTTACTATTTGTTATAATAATTTTAACTTGTTCTCAATATGTTACATTATTTATTTGTGATTAAATACATCCACTTAGAAAACTAGTTAGTTTTATGTTTAGAATGCCTTTCCTTGTGTAAACTTTATATAATAAGCCATGGATCATATTTTAGACATATGATAGTTAGTAATTTTTTACTAATGGAAAAATCTTTGTTTCATTTCATGATATTAGAGCAATCATATTTCAAAACATGTAATAATTAGAATTTTTTCTATTAAATGAAAAAAATTTTGTTTTGTTTCATAAGGTTAGAATATATAGGGGAGCAATCGAGCCGAGTTGAGCTGAATCAAGTAGCTAGAAGTTCGTGCTCCACTCGATTCAAAATATCAAGCTTGAAACTTAACTTGAGATCAATCGAGTCTTAATATTTCGAGCTCGAGCTTCACTTGATAAAAAAAATAACAAACTTTGAGATCAACTCAGCTCTACTCGAATATCAACTGAGTCACACTTGAGCTCGAGTTCGAGCCTTAACTTACTAATAATATCTATATTAATATATATTATAATTTAAAAAATAATATTATATATATACACACTCGAATAGGTTTGCGAGCTTTTGAATTGAATATCCTGTTACTTGAGCTCGACTTAAAAGACTATTTGAGCTACTCAAGCTTGATAATAGCTAAGTCGAGTCGAGTCAAACTAGAGAGTAGCTTAACTCATTTGCAATCCTAAGTTAGAAAATTTTGATGTTGATAAAAAGTAATGGAGATTGAATGTGCTTATTCATCTACTATCCTTATAGTTTTTGTTATAATGATTGCCATCATACTAATATTACTAATTAATAATTATAATATTAAAAAATACCAATCCTTGCTGCCATAACATCTAAGATGGAGAGTTTGCTCATAGCTTATTCTAAAACCACTATAGGTTTATTAAGGATATTAGCAAGAATCTTTGCTTGAGCTTGCAGTAGAATTTGAAATAAGAATATTATTAAGCTGCTACTGGTCTTCTCCTTGTCTCTTTGTATCCTACCAAAAAATGTAGAGCCAGGTTGGAGAATTACTTTTATTTAAGTTTCTTGCTTGTAAACATAATAGGGATAAGTTCTAGCCTATATTATAGCATCTAGGTTGTTAACATGTCAAAACACTTTATCCTGCATTACATCCACTATAAGTTGCAGCTTTTTAGTTTGGAATAGATACGTAAAAATTACTAAGAAAATATTGAAAATTATTCTATGTTGGTCTTTGTGCATTGCTCTCTTGATTTTTTAGTGACCACTCAATAAATTTCATGTTAGGTGACTTAAGTAAGTTCCTCTATATTTTTTGTACTACCATTAACATCTATAGTAACATCTAATCTCTTGCTATCATTTATGTTTTTTCCATAAGGATATAAGATCTATATATTGAAGATGATCATTAACAAGAAAACTACAAAGAATGGTTCGTCCAAGTTTACATTTTTTAGGTTGCACCATCCAAGAATCAAACCTAGACGATCTAGTTGTTGAGAAAATGATGTAATGACTTAAGTAAGTCCCAAATCACACAGATAGCACATTGTTATAAGAATCAAATAGTTAAATAGGGAGAGAACTTACTTTGAAAAGCTAAACTATATTATCTAGAAGAACAAAGAAGAAAGGTGGAGAGATTATAGGACACGGTCACTTCGAACTAGATGGATCACTTAGCCTTCATTCAAAGATGGGATTAGGGTGAGGGGGAGGGAAGGAGCAAAATGTATTGTCTATGGTTTTGGATATGTTCTTTTTCCAACTATCTAGGATTGGGTTTATGGATCCTTGTTCATCAAATATTTCTATTTATGACCATATTTGATATTATCCTAAATTTCTCCATATCATTCCTCACAACCTTCATCCATGTTACCATAGGTCTTCCCCTTTTCTCTTTTTTATTTTCTTGTTTTTACTACTTTCAAGAATCTTTCTTTATAAGAGCCTCCTCAGATATGTACTGTATATGTTCAAATCATCAACATTTTTCCATCACCTCATCATTTATTGCATAATTTCTATAACTCCTCTATTATATTCATTTCTTAATCTATCCTTTTAAATTTTAGTGCACATCTATCTAAATATTTATATTTCTACAACACATAATTTATTTTATGATTTCTTCAATGTCCAACACCTGAGCCGTGCAATATTGCAAGCCTTGCTGCTATTCTATAAACTTTTCATAGTATGTCCCAATCATATAATTTTCAAGATGCATCTTCATGCTTCATTTAACTAACTCTAATTCTATTATATACTCTTAACTGTCTCCTCATTATTTTGTATAATGGATTCTAAATAACAAAATCCATCACTTTATGGTATCTTTTGCCTACAATTTTAATTAATATAATATTTTTATTTTTATTCTCATTAAATATATATTTTATATACTCTATTTTTGTTATATCTAATGTTTGTTTTCATAACTGTAATTCGGTATTTAATTTGTGTTTATTTTCATTACTCATATTATATTGTCGACAAATAACATATGTTATAGTATATCTTCTTCTTCTTTTTTATAAGATAGAGCACTTATACAAGTCTTGTATGAATATAGCCAAAAGAGTCAAAGAATAAAATATCATGGAATGGCAGTAGAACAACTCCCATTTGCATCCACATCATCTCTTCAAAGTACTCCATACCAAAAGAAGCGATCCAGTCAGTTGCACTGTTCGCCTTATAATTAATGTGTCAAATGATCACCAATGAAGTGAAATCCCACAGTAGCTCTAGATGTTATACATGAATGGATGACAAGTAGTAACCCTCGTCTGGCCCTAAATCCACCCCATTACTATGGCAAAGTCTTCCTTAATGATGAAGTAATCAGCTCTAAGGTCAGCCTTGCAAAAGTAATATCCGCTCAAGCCACCTGCAACTCAATACTTAGGACTATCGAATCAAAATGATGTCTGCCGCCTATGGCCACCAACCTTGAATCTGGCTTGTGGATAACAAACCTTGCCCCTCCTCTACTACCCATCATACTTCTATCAAAATTGATCTTGAGATATCCCGATGGTAGGGGGCTACCATGAGATGAATATCCTGTGAGTCATTGCATGAGCAAATAGGATGTCCCAGAAATTCATGGTCTTTAAGGCCAAATCAGTCGACAATAGTTAAGTAATCTCGATGGTCTGATTCAATGCTCTCTTAAGCGATCTCAATAGTCTGACTTAATGTTCTCTCCAAGATGAATCTAGCTAGTAACCTCCTTGACTCGAATATGATGTTGTTCATGGTCAATCAGATATGATAAGCAATTTAGGCTACTCTGATAAGCAACATCATTCATGTTGTTCATAGTCAACCAGCAATCTAGTAGCCTCAATGCTAATGCCCCGTTGCAAAGCCTTAAGGAAGGCCTGCATCGATGTATCCGTCCAGACCACCATCAGAAAGAAATTGATCAACCACCTAACCTACTCAGCTTTCAAGCAAAGAAAAAGAATATGTTGTATAGTCTTGTTCTCCCTCCCGTAATAAGGATAGGTGGGTGGAAAAGCCATACCCCTATTTCTTAGCACATATCGATAGAAAGACGATCTTAAGCAAACTTCCATACAAATAAGCTAACTCTCGAATAAATCCTGAGTCTCCAAATCCACGCACCATCCAACCTTTTAAGTGGATCCCTCCTATATTGGTCATAGAGTTCCCTCACCGCCCTCCTCGGACTACAGAACAATCCCTACATCCTAACTGTTAGATGTATGCCCTAGATGCCAGATTGGCTGACACATTCCTGTACAAATCTAAGGACAAATTTATAATTTTGACTATAAATCAATAAATAGGTTATTCTTCTATCACATTGTGTACATTGTGTCTGTAATACATCCTTTGAGTTAGTAGGAATGTCAATTCATATTTTTAAGAGTTAAAAATTTAAGACATGAATTTACATAACAACTCATAAACAGCTCCTGACCATAGGATCATTACGAGGATGGTGATCGATCCGAAAGGTTGGTGTACGATCATTTTTTTAGGATAAATGTGTCTTGAGTCTATGGTGTGGAGACACCAGAGTGAGAGTACAGGCATTCGTTGAGAACGAAAGTACTGAGCATGACCATATCGAGCAGTCATAAGGAAGTCTACCTTCTCATCGATGACTAGCTCGATGCTGCAGTTGTGTGTCTTGTTCTTTGACCTAAGGTGCATCGACAGTTCACTTTGAGTGTGTTATAGTTTGACTACACCATAAATCGATCTCCTAGTCATTCGAAATCCTGAGGTGTATGTTGGCTATAGTATATTCATTGTAGGAACTAGGTCGCACTAAGATGGGATCTATCAACCTCGGTAGATGAGAGAAGTAGTCCTATGATGATCGAAAGATCGAGTCCTTAAGCCCATGGTCATGGCAGAGTGAAATAATGAAAAAAGAGTTTTTCATTGGGGTTTCACATCGGACTCGGATCGATCGATTGATTCATATGACTGATGTTGGATTTGACGAGTTCACCTTAACCCTAATTCAGTCGGGACTCATGATAGAGAAACTCAATCACACAGGTAGCTGCACCGAGAGGTTCATCTTCAGTTCTGATGGATTGCCACCACATACTGCTAGGTGTCACTGGTGAATTTTGAGAACAATTAGAATGATATTGATTATCGATCATTCTAATTGTCTGAAGCAGAAGAGTTCTGGTCCATCGAAAGGAGTTTCGATGATGTCGATGATGAGATCACGACATGTCTCATTACCATACAGAATTGAACCTAATTGAGTCACATAAACAAAGATTAAGGTCTGGATGTCATCAATTGGACTAACCCAATTGATTTGGATTAGATCCAATTAGATTCAAGAAAATCGTGCTAGCACTTGATTGAGCCTAACTTTCTTCTCGTGTAATCTTTTCTATCTCGACTGAGTCAAATATGATTTGACTCATCCAGAAAATCTTAAGAAGATTTCTCTCAGTCTAAATGAAGCTTGTTCAGCTCAGAAAAGGCTTGTCTTAATTCATGAGATGAATTTAAGACAAGCACCTGCTAATTCCTGTGACCTGTCAATTTCATTTTAGGACATCTATCAAATGTTGACATATGGGTCTTAAACTGAAGAGAGCTCATTGGAGGATTTTTGTGGAGTGTCCACATACCAAAATCACATTGAATTGGGTGCCACAATCAGATTATGGTGTGAGCCCAATTGGACTAAAGTGGGTGCCCCAAATGGATAAGGATGAAGAGTCCTGATTAACATGGACTCTTTGGCACCAACCCTTGCTTGTGCTTATCCAAAGTTGGTGCCAACATAGGAGAGAGGGTAGGGGTTCTTATCTGATGTGATCAGATGATATCACTCCATCAATCAAATTTTTTTTAGAATTAATTAAAATTTTTTGATTGGTCGAATGATGTGGCACTGCGCAGCGCAGCAGGGTCTATATAAACCCTGTCTGCGCCTAGGATTTTAAGTTTTTGTGAAAAACCATCAAAGCTACCACCCCCTCCTTTCTTCTCCATGTCCTCCCTGCTCTCCTATCTTCTCTCTTCACGTCCAAGGAGTTGGACGTCCATCTAGCAAAGGTCCAAGATGTGGTGATGCCTGGAACAGGTGATGCCCGGAACAGGAAGGCTGCAGGACATCTTCGACAGGCTGCTGCTCCAACTTCAGGAGTTCTGAAGTACTTTCAAATCAGATAGAGATCTGATTTTTGGAGCATAGATTCATGAGAAGAAGATGTTTCAGGTCCTGCTCGAGTGGATACCGGTAGAGGCCAGGCGCTTGTGTGGCTATATCAGAACCTCGGACTGTGCTGAGATCATCTACAGGGTAATCAGATTGCCCTTGAGGTATGTCTATATTTCTCATACTTTTAGATTTAATTTTAGATTTTAAATATCAGATAATAAAATTAGATCTAATAGGCATTAGATCTGAAATAGCGTAGGATAAAAATTTTAAATTATTCCACCCCAGATTTGATGAAATCTGAAAGATCCTATAAAGAAAAAAGATGTTTTTTCCTTCAACTGGTATCAGAGCCAGATTTTTGGCTCTATTTCAGATCTAATTTAGATCTGATTTTTATATTTATTTATCTAATATTTAAAAAATTTTAGATGTCACATCAGATATGATAAGATCTGAAATCAAAATATTTAAAATTAAATCTAAAAAGATCTAACATGCATGAGATGCATGACTAGACTAGGATTAGTTGAATCCATGAACAGTCTTAAGTTGTATGTTTTAATGAGATTAAAATATGAATTAAATCTAATTTATTCTTTATTTTTTTGATATTATAAGTGTAATAATCAGATCAGAAAATAAAAAATAAAATTTTAATTTTTCATAAAATTGATCTGTTGCATGCCTAGACTAGTTGTAGAATTATTCCAGTAACTTGTCTAGAATAGATTTAATTTTGAATAGTTCAATTTAAATCTTATTTTTCAGATATTACATGTAATGCATCAAATCTGAAAGCATATTAATTAGATCAATTTTTGATACATGAGATGTATGCAAAGCATGTATTAGTTAGATCTTAAATTGTATATGAGATATGTAAATTTAGATCTAACTAGTTTTGTAGTTAAATTTATATTTTTGATTAAAGTATTCCTCATGGCCGTCCGATCATAAGAACAAAGTAGGATTTAAAGGCCCTCTCCTCCCATTCAATGGGGTGTTCTTATGACGTGTAGGGATGCTGCGCGTTCATCCTTAATCAAAAATCAAAACTTACTTTTCTGCAAAATCCTAGATCCTGAAATCCTAGAATTTATTTTACATATTTTATTTATGAACCCAAACTTAATTAATGAATTAAGTTTATGAAATCAATTTGGTCTAAAATTGAGAATTTTAGATCTAAGATATTTTCATAAAATTGGGTTCGGGCTTGGGTAGCTCAATTAGGTCTAGCGGTTGATCAAACCGAATCAAGAGTTGGTTAGGTGGGATCATGAAAGCTAATAATTGATCAGCCTAATAGGATTAAGTCTGGGTCAAGGTGGAATCATATTTAGATGTGACTCGATCAAGTTAAGACCTAATTTGGCTCAATGGTTAAAGTCTGAATTGTAGGCTAACCCAATTGGTTCTGGTTCGACAATTTGGTGTCTAAGATAAGTTGGACAGATGCGATTGATTGATTTTTAATTGGGAGCCACTCAACTCGAATGCGTTCTTGTCGAGTTAATGGCATATCCCTTCCATCAGTCTCACTTACCTGGCCATATGTGTCGATCCAATTCTGATTTGAGGTGGCTAACAATTCGAGCTAACCCATGCCACTAGGTTAGTCATAATTGTTATGACTATGTCAAGTCAAGTTTAATGAGATCTAAATTAAATCTCTCTAAAAAAATATTAAGTCTAGGTCTTCCACCATTATGGATGTGCGGGCCCTTCCCAGGGTTTATTGTTCTCGACTGGTTACAATGGCTCAGTTGCACCGAAAAAATGCAACCATGTCCATTAGGCATTGGATGCTATGAATTAGATGATGGGTTGGGCTCAATATTTTGGATACGGTGAGGGACCCAATCAGGAATCTAGTTCGTGCAAATGGTGGGTCTGACTTAACTAAGGATTGGAGCAATATTTCAGACACGATGAGCTTCATGAATTAGAGACCAAGTTTTGGGTGCACCATGATTAGAGAATCATTGGACAAGAGTTGTCCACTCATCGGTTGACCCATCACCAATAACTGTTAGGTGAGGTGATGAGCCAGTTGGTGAGACCGCACCACCCACTAGAAATCACTGATCACGAAGATTTTTACATCTCTATCAAGGGAGTGTAGGGATCTGAGAAAATAGTGGGAGCCTAATTTATTTAAAAATAAAACTCCTAAATAAATTGGTTAAGTCTGATTACAAAATCTAACCAAAAATTTTTGACTCTCTACAGGAAACATGTCTGCCTCAAACCCCCTGACCAAAATACTAGACACCCACAGATTGACTGGATCCAATTTCAAGGACTGGTTGAGGAACTACAAAATTATTTTGGGTTCCAAAAAATTGACTCATGTCTTGGACTAGGACCCACCTACCATGCCAGCACGTCCGACTGCTGAACAGAGAGCGTCTCTGAAAAAGTGGATGGATGATGATAACAAAGCAAGGTACTATATGTTGGGTGCAATGTCTGATGACTTACAGCGCCAACATGAGAATATTTTGACTATCCACCAAATGTTGGCTCACCTACAAGAGTTGTTTGGTGAACGAGTCGCGCGGCTAAGTATCAAGTCTGTCAAAGACTTTTTAAGGCCAAGATGCATGATGGGCAGTCAGTCCAAGATCATTGTTTGATAATGATCAAGGATCTTGAGGAGCTTGAGAAGCTTGGTATCATCTTAGATAAGGATTTTCAGATTGATGTGATCCTTCAGTCCTTGTCTGATGCATATGGTCAGTTCATCATAAACTTCCATATGCATAAGATGCAGTGTACCTTGATCGAGTTAATGAACATGCTGGTTACGGCTGAGCTTTCTATGAAGGGTTCAAAAGGCTCAGTTCTTACTATGGAGCGGACTTCTTCTAAGAGAAAGTCTTTTGGAAAGAAAAAGAAGTTTGCGAAGAAGCAGAAAGTCGATGGCAAGAAGAAGAAGACAGAACCGAAGAAGAAAGCTGCTGATAAGGAAAAATATTTTCACTGCAATCAGACGGCCATTGGAAGCGAAACTGTCCTCAGTACCTAGCCACCCTGAAGAATAAGAAGGTTGGTCCTTCTGGAGGTATGCTCATTTTAGAATCTAACCTTATGGTTTCTTCTACATCTAGTTGGGTGCTTCACTCTGGTTCTAGTGCTCATTTGTGCACTTTTATGCAGGATCTTGAGGAGAGCAGGAGGCTGAGGGATGGGGAGATGATCCTACGCATCGGGAATGGAGCAAGAGTTGCTGCTGTGGCCGTGGAAACCTACCCTCCGCGATTACCGTTAGGATTAGATTTAGTTTTAAGAGACTGTTATTATGTGCCTGCAGCAAGCAGGAATTTGATTTCTATTTCATGTTTAGCACAAGAAGGCTATGTGATTAGCTTTCATAAGGACCATTGTAATATTTTTTATGAAAATAATAAAGTTGCAAATGATTTTATCATTAACAGTCTCTATCAATTATATGTTGATGTATCTATATTTAATATCGAACAAAATGTGAATGCCATAGGAATTAAAAGGCCCAGAGATAGTCTAAATAATAGGTATCTGTGGCACCTAAGGCTAGGTCATATAGTGGAAGACAGGGTTAACAAATTGGAGAAATTCGAACTATTGAGTCCGTTGACTTTCGAGTCATATCCAGTTTGTGAATCATACCTTCAAGGTAAAATAACCAAGCTTCCTTTTGTGGGACATGGAGAAAAGGCCACAGACCTACTTGCCCTAGTACATACGGATGTGTGCGACCCATTTGATATGCTGGCTAGAGGCAACTACGTCTACTTCATTATCTTTACCGATGATATGTCTAGGTACGGATATGTGTTTCTAATGAAACACAAGTCTGAAGCTTTTGAAAGATTCAAAGAATTCAGACATGAGGTAGAAAAATAAATAGGAAAGCCCATTAAGGTTCTTCGATCAGATCGAGGAGGTGAATACCTTAGTCGGAAGTTTCTAGACTATCTTAAGGACAATGGTATAGTCTCTCAATGGACTCCACCTGGAACGCTTCAACTCAACGGAGTTTCAGAATGGAGAAATCGGACCCTATTAGATATGGTCCGTTCCATGATGAGCTTCACGGACCTCCCTGAATTTTTTTGGAGACATTGTCTCATGACAGTAATTTATGTATTGAATAGGGTTCTCTCTAAAACTATTCCTACCACACCATATGAGATATGGCATGGTAAGAAGCCAAGTCTGAATCATCTCAAAATTTGGGGTTGTCCGGCTCATGTCAAGAGACAGCAGACGGACAAGTTAGAGTTCAGGTCTTTTAGAGCTCAGTTCATAGGATATTCTAAAGAGTCATTAGGATAGTATTTTTATATTCCGAAAGACTACAATGTGATTGTGAGTCAAAATACTATTTTTCTTGAAAAATAGTTTATTCAAGATGGTGGCATCGGAAGAATAATTAAGCTCAAGGAGAATGTTCCCCAAGAGCAACGAGCTAAAGAACCTGAAGAACCAAATCAATCAGAACCAGTTTTAACACAACCTCTTCCACCTCATAGATCGACTAGGATTTTTCGTCCTCCTGAAAGGTACTTAGGTACCATACAAGAGGATGTAGAGGAAATATTCCTCATGGAAAATGGAGCTCATGGTGATGATCCCAAGACCTATGATGAGGCGATCTCAGATATCGACTCCGAGAAATGGTTAAAGGCAATGAGATCAGAAATTGACTCGATGCACTCAAACCAAGTCGGGACCTTGGTAGATCCACCTGAAGGTATTGTACCTATTTGGTGTAAATGGATCTTCAAGAGAAAAATAGGTACAGATGGAAATATGGAAACATTCAAGGCTAGGCTCGTAGCGAAAAGTTATAGTCAGCG
This sequence comes from Elaeis guineensis, assembly GCF_000442705.2. NCBI lineage: Eukaryota > Viridiplantae > Streptophyta > Magnoliopsida > Arecales > Arecaceae > Elaeis > Elaeis guineensis. Next base: position 95,898,310 of record NC_026001.2, on the reverse strand, counting down.
CAAAGGCATTGACTATCAGGATACCTTCTCGTCCGTAGCCATGCTAAAATTCATCCGCACATTGCTTGCTGTTGCAGCCTATTTCGATTATGAAATATGGCAGATGGACGTGAAAATGACATTCTTAAATGGACATCTTGAGGAAGATATCTATATGGAACAGCCACTTAGTTTTACATCTAGTGATGATGATCACAAGGTCTGCAAGCTGTAAAGGTCCATTTATGGACTTAAGCAAGCATCTCGAAGCTAGAATACTCATTTCAATGATGTGATCAAAATATTTGGTTTCATCAAGAACGAGGAGGAACCATGTGTGTTCAAAAAGGTCAGTTGGAGCGCAGTTGTCTTCCTCGTATTGTACATAGATGACATCCTCCTAATTGGGAATGACATTCTCATGTTAACCTCAGTCAAAGTATGGTTATCTAAGGAGTTCTCTATGAAAGATCTAGGAGAGGTATTTTTTATACTGGGTATTAAGGTCTATAGAGATAGACCAAATAGGATGCTGGAACTTTCACAGAAGATGTACATAGAGGAGGTGCTAAAAAGGTTTAGCATGAAAAACTCTAAAAGAGGTTTAGTACCTTTTAGACATGGCATTCATCTCTCCAAGAAGATGTGCCCTAGCACACCTGAGGAGATTGAACGCATAAGCAAAATCCCTTATGCTTCGGCAATAGAGAGCCTCATGTATGCCATGCTATGTACTCAACCTGATATAGCCTATGTTGTGAGTGTCACAAGCAGATATCAGTCGAATCTAGGCGAAGAGCACTGGACTTCTGTGAAATATATCCTTAAGTACTTGAAAAGGACTAAGGATATGTTTCTAGTCTTTGAGAATGGAGAACTCCAGATTCAGGGATATACAGACTCAGACTTTATGTCTGATATAGATGATCGAAAGTCGACATCTGGGAGTCTGTTCATTTGTAATGGTGGTGCAGTCAGCTGAAAGAGTTCCAAGTAGATGGTGATTGCTGATTCCACCATGGAGGCAGAGTATATTACTGCATCGGAAGCTGCGAAGGAAGCATTCTGGTACAAAAAATTTGCCGCAGAGCTTGGAGTGATATCATCGGATGCCATCCCTCTTTACTGCGACAACCATGGCACCATAGCCCTAGCTAAGGAGCCAAGGTCTTACCAGAAGTCCAAACACATCGAGCGACGATTCCATTTGATCCGTGATTACCTCGAAAAGGGTAATGTCGAGGTCAAAAAAGTCGACTCCACATATAATGTGGCAGACCCGCTGACTAAGCCATTGGGCCAGTAAAAGATCGAAGCCCACCTTGAGAAGATGGGACTTAGATATGTAGTCAATTGGCATTAGGTCAAGTGGGAGTTTGTTAGATGTGTGCCCTAGATGCCAGATTGGCTGACACATTCCTGTACAAATCTAAGGGCAAATTTATAATTTTGACTATAAATCAATAAATGGATTATTCTTCTATCACATTGTGTACATTGTGTCTGTGATACATCCTTTGAGTTAGTAGGAATGTCAATTTATATTTTCAAGAGTTGAAAATTTAAGGCATGAATTTACATAACTAACTCATAAACAGCTCCTGACCATAGGATCATCACGAGGATGGTGATCGATCCGGAAGGTTGGTGTACGATCGCTTTCTTAGGGTAGATGTGTCTTGAGTCTATGGTGTGGAGACACCGGAGTGAGAGTACAGACATTCGTTGAGAACGAGAGTACTGAGCATGATCATATCGAGCAGTTATAAGGAAGTCTACCTTCTCGTCGATGACTAGCTCGATGCTGCAGCTGTGTGTCTAGTTCTTTGATCTGAGGTGCATCGACAGTTCATCTTGAGTGTGTTATAATTTTACTACACCATAACTCGATCTCCTAGCCATTCGGAATCCTGAGGTGTATGTTGGCTGTAGCATATTCATTATAAAAACTAGGTCGCACCAAGATGGGATCTATCAACCTCAGTAGATGAGACGAGTAGTCTTATGATGATCGAAAGATCGAGTCCTTAAGCCCATAGCCATGATAGAGTGAAATAATGAAAAAAGAGTTTTTCATTGGGGTTTCACATTAGACTCGGATCGATCGATTGATTCATATGACTGATGTTGGGTTTGACGAGTTCACCTTAACCCTAATTTAGTCGGGACTCATGATAGAGAAACTCAATCACACAGGTAGCTGCACTGAGAGGTTCGTCTTCAGTTCTGATGGATTTTCACCACATACTGCTAGGTGTCACTGGTAGATTTTGAGAGCAATTAGAATGATATTGATGATCGATCATTCTAATTGTCTGAATCAGAAGAGTTCTGATCCATCGAAAGGAGTTTCGATGATGTCGATGATGAGATCACGACATGTCTCATTACCATACGGAAGTGAACCTAACTGGGTTACACAAACAAGGATTAGGGTCTGGATGTCATCAATTGGGCTAATCTAATTGATTTGGATTAGATCCAATTAAGTTCAAGAAAATCGTGCTAGCACTCGATTGAGCCTAACTTTCTTCTCGTGTAATCTTTTCTATCTCGACTGAGTCAAATATGATTTGACTCACCCAGAGAACCTTGAGAAGATTTCTCTCAGTCTAAATAAAGCTTTTCCAGCTCAGAAAAAGCTTGTCTTAATTCATGATATGAATTTAAGACAAGCACTTGCTAATTTCTATCACCTGCCAATTTTATTTTAAGACATCTGTCAAATATTGACATATGGGTCTTAAACTGAAGAGAGCTCATTGGAGGATTTTTATGTAGTGTCCATATGCCAAAACCACATTGAATTGGATGTCATAATTAGATTATGGCGTGAGCCGAATTGGATTAAAGTGGGCGCCCCAAATGGATAAGGATGAAGAGTCCTGATTAACATGGACTCTTTGGCGCCAACCCTTGCTTGTGCTTATCCAAAGTTAATGCCAACATAGGAGAGAGGGTGGGGGGTTCTTATCTGATATGATCAGATGATATCACTCCACCAATCAAAATTTTTTTAGAATTAATTAAAATTTTTTGATTGGTCGAATGATGTGGCACTGCACAGCGCAGCAGGGTCTATATAAACCCTGTCTGCGCCTAACGTTTTAAGTTTTTATGAAAAACCATCAAAGCTGCCGCCCCCTCCTTTCTTCTCCATATCCTCCCTGCTCTTCTATCTCCCCTCTTCATGTCCAAGGAGTTGGACGTCCATCTGGCAAAGGTTCAAGGTGTGGTGATGCCTGGAACAAGAAGGCTGCAGGACATCTTCGACAGGCTGCTGCTCCAACTTCAGAAGGAGTTCTGAAGCATTTTCAAATCAGATAGAGATCTGATTTTTGGAGCGTAGATTCATGAGGATAAGATATTCTAGATCCTATCCGAGTGGATACCGGTAGAAGTCAGACGCTTGCGTGGCTACATCAGAACCTCGAACTGTGCTGAGATCATCTATAGGGTAATCAGATTGCCCTTGAGGTATGTCTATACTTCTCATACTTTTATATTTAATTTTAAATTTTAAATATCAGATAATAAAATTAGATCTAACAGACATTAGATCTGAAATAATGTAGGATAAAAATTTTAAATTATTCCATTTCAGATTTGATGAAATCTGAAAGATCCTACAAAGGAAAAAGGCATTTTTTTCTTTACTAACATCCTGACCCTGATGGACAAAAATTGCTCACGATAGACTCCCTTTAATTAGCTAATCACCAAAAAGTCAGGTCACTGCTATAATGCTCCAATCCCTCCCATCAAGGTGGAATAGTCACAGATTCATAGGGACTCCCCAACCTTGGTGCTAACAAAAGGTGGCCATCTGAGCAAGAGATCTGCTATCCTTGGATCATGCAAAAGGTTTGCAATTCATCCATCTCCTACCAATCATCTAACCTAAGCTATTTCCTCTAGAGCATGGGTGCAAATAGCCCTCCACATGAATGAGCTCCTCCACCCATCCAAATCTTGGAACCAAAAGACCATGATCCATACTTGGGCCTCATTGCTGAGCTCTAGAGGCTATCTGGCTAAAGAAAGAATCCAGTCGCAGGCTTGGTGATCAGGGTCTCTCACCTGATCAAAAGAGATTGGATGCTGAGACTCTCATCCCTGATCGAATAGCAGATCACATCTTAGGTAAGAAATTGCACACTTTTTCTATGCGAGCCCCATTGAAAGCTCTTAAACTGCTGCTCAAGGCTCGGTAAGCACATGTTTGGAAGAACGTTATTCAACAAAAGGTAGATAGAAATAGAGCTAAAAATAGAACTCACCAATATTACTTTACTCATCATGGACAATGCTCTAGCCTGCTAATCCTTAAGTCGCTCTAGATTGTCCGCCCCATTCTAGGGCACTATGCCTTTTGTAATCTTCACCCAATGATGGGGACCCCCAAATAGTGCAATATCCCGCTATGCTCCTTAATATCTAGCCTTTCTCTAATTGCATGTCTTAGCTGGACTTTTATCTTTGGGCTGAAATTGACCGTAGATTTAAATAGATGCACCTTCTACCCTGATGCCATGCAATACTCCTCCAAAATCCTTGCAAAGCTGATTGCATTCTGGATGAATGCCTGGCTTACCAATTGGTAGTCATCTATAAAGAGTAAGTACAAGATAGGCTAGTAGATCTTGAATGTTGATGTGAGTTCATCCATTACTGATATAAAAAGATATGGACTTAGGGATAATCTTTGATGTAAATCTACTATGACTAAAAAGAATACTTGTTACACTATAGTAACTCTTAATATTTATTAATAACTAGTGTCCCTGCCCTTATTTATTTCAATATATAATTTATGTATACTTTTAAAAGTAAAAATGATATGGATAATATCCGTCCAGATCCAAATCAATCTGGATATGGATAGAAATTTAAGGATCCAACAAATATCCATATCTGTATCCATATCCTTAAAAAAAATAGATATAAATATGGATAGACAACTATATAATCTGTATCCGAATATCTGATTTTACCTATAACTCTCTATAATTTTATATAGCACTTATTAATTTTTTTAAAAAATAAACAATCATATTAACATACTATTATCTTGATTTATTATCTATATAGTAATATATTTGATTCTATAGTCATAAAGTTTAATTATTCAACTTATATCCGTAATTGTATCTATACTTTCAATATTCGAATTGTATCAATATTTATTTAAAATAAATATAGATATAAATTTTTGCATCTAAATAATATCCGTATCTGTATTTGTATATTCATCAGATAAAATAAATTCGGATATTGATATTCTGATATCTGATCCGTATCCAATCCGATTTCAGTCCTTATACCTTCTTTTCTAAAACCATTAAATCACTTTAATTGGCACCCTATTATAGATTATTAAAATTAATAAAGTCCATACATCAACTTGTACTTGTTCAATATATTTTTTAATCAAATGTCTGAGTAAAAGATTGCCTCCATTATTGATTTTTAATTTATAAATCTAAATTAGACATCTGAAACTACCATTATTTTTCTTAATCTTTTTTCAATTACCCTTTTCCATAATTTTATAGAGCAACTTATAAACCTAATTCCCTAATAAGTAGAACACTTTTGTACATCATCTTTATTCTTATAGTCAATTACTACAATCCTTCTCCTTCAGATCATTAGGCATTTTCTTAGTTTTCATAATTTCACTAAACAGTTTGCTAATTTAACCTAATTCTCGTAATTTCCATACCTCTACAAGTATTTTATCTGGCCTTAATTCTTTAGCTTTTTGCTTTTTTTTTAAATATCTCCATTTTTATGATTTGTATGTACTTTCTATCTAATTTTATTTTTGTAATTAGTATTTCTTTAATAGAATTGTCAAATAATATGTTTTTTAAAAATAATGCCTCCATCTTTCTTTAACTTTTCTAATCTTTCTTGAATATCAATATCCTATCATCATCACTCTTAATACATCTAGCTTCACCAGTATCTTTAGTTTTCATTGCTTCAACTCTAGCTATTTTGTACATTCCATTCTCATCTTTGAATTTGGCCTGTCCTATAAATTATCATAGATACATATGTAACCATACTAAACTTTTTGCATTCTTTTCTTAGCTTCCTTATAAAATATAAAATCTTTGTTTCTCCCTCATTCCTGAAATTACTTTTTATAAAATATAAAATCTTTGTTTTTCCCTCATTCCAAAATATTTTTTTAAGAATATATAGTTCTTATTTTCCCTTTTTTGTTGCTCTATTTTCCAGTTTTGTCCCTTGTAACTGAAGATACTTGTTTTCTCATTAGGTTTAGACACAATAGTGCCTTATAATAATGAGTGAAAATTTAAAAGTGATTTGATTTTTGATATTATTTTTCATGTAAATTGGCATAAATTATTAAGTGACATGGCCACATAATTAAATTAACTAGAGAAAAGAGATAGAGGTGTGACCATTAGGACAAGCTCCACTACACATTTTTAATTTAAATTAAAAATATAAAAATATCTTTTGTATTTGTTCTCTTGTTGTTTAAGAATCATTGTATAAATTAGTAGATGATAATCTGTGTTAATGTGGCTTGAATTTTAGATATTTTTTATGGGCTCGAATTATGACCCGATCTGAAAAGCCCGCATTGCGACCTGAATGGAATTTTTTGGAAGATTTGTGGTGGTAGCGGAGGGCATGGGCCGATAGGGGGTGCAGAGGGCAACGCCTCCCGCGTTATGGATCAGTATAAATATTATACTTTCTGTCAATCTCGGCAGTTTTGTGAGAGAGATTTGGGCAATCAAATTACGGCTAGGATTTGGAGAGTTCTGAGTGATTGTATTTCTCTTTTCATCATAGTAGAATTTTTCTCTCGTGTCTTGTCTGTGGACGTAGGCTTTTCAGTCGAACCACGTAAATCATGTGTTTATTTTTTCTTCTCTTCTCTATTCTATGTGATTGTATGAATCTGTGTGTATCCTATTTTTGTGCTTGCTGTAACATATTGATATCAGAGTATTGTATGCGTGCAGTTTAGGGTTCATAGATGGCATCGTCTTCAATGAAGTATGAGGTGGAGAAGTTTAACGGAGGATCAAATTTTAGTCTGTGAAAGATTAAAATAAAATCTTCCTTGATTCTGCAAGGTTTATAGAAGACAATTGAGAATAACTTTTCAGAGGGTATGAAGGAGGCGAACAAGGCCAACCTGAAGGAGAGAGCCTTGAGTGCGATTTTCATGAGCATCACTAATAATGTTCTGCAAGAGATTGCTAGTGAAAAATCGACATCTGAAGTATGGAAGAAATTGGAGGAGCTGTATTCCGCCAAATCGCTGACAAAACATCTCTATCTGAAGAAAAGACTGTACAATCTCATAATGAACGAAGGTATGCCCATTAAAGAATATCTGGATGAATTTAATTCAATTATTATGGAACTGAAGAATATAGATATTGATATTGATAGTGAGGATCAGGCTTTGATTGTGTTATGTTTGTTGCCACCCACATTGAGACTTTTGTTGATACTCTGTTGTATGAAAAAGATAGTATTTCACTAGATGATGTTAGTAATTCACTAAAATCAAAGGAGTTGAAAAAGAATTTTTCAGATAATAGAGACAGATCTGAGGGAGAGGGTTTGTTGAGCAGGGGAAGAACACAGTCAAGAGAGGGTTCTTCAAGCAAAAAGAAATCTAAAGCTAGATCAAAGTCTAGAATATAAAAGGCTAACTGTTTTGAGTGCGGAGAGTGGGGATACTACAGGAAAGATTGTCCCAAGTTGAAAAATAAAAGGGGGAAGCAACCAGAGAGTTTTGCGAATGTTGTTGACAGGTTTAATAATTTTGATGATAGTGATAGTGCTGGAGAAATTTTATCTGTGAGTTCAGATCATGGACAGAGCTCCTAGGTCTTTGATAGTGGTGCTACTTATCACATGTGTCCACACAGAAATTGATTTGTCACTTACAAACAGATAAGTGGTAAAGTATTTCTGGAGAATGATCGTGCATTACCTGTGGAGGGTGTAGGTAACATCAGATTAAGGATGTTTGATGGGATTGTCAGAACTATGGAGTGTTGTCATGTTCGAGGACTGAAGAAGAACCTAATTTCTCTTGGAACACTAGACTATCATGGATACAATACCATGCAGAGAATGAAATTCTCAAAGTATGCAAGGGCTCTATGGTATTCATGAAAGGCTGTTTGGTTTTAGGATTGTATGTTCTTCAGGAAAGTATAGTTTCAGGAGAAGCTACAGTAGCATCTAGGAGCAGTAATCAGAATCAGACTCAGCTGTGGCATTTGTATCTTGATCATATGAGTGAGAGAGGGTTATCTGTATTAAGCAAGCGAGATTTGTTGGACAGACAGAAAATAAAATCTATGAATTTTTGTGAACACTGTGTGTTCGGCAAATAGACCAAGGTGAAGTTCAACAAAAAGGTAATGCACAGGACCAGAGGTACAGTGGATTACATCCATTCAGATCTATGGGGTCCTAACAGAATTCCTTCCAAGAATGGTGCCAGGTATTTCATGACTTTGATTGATGATTACTCTCGGATGGTTTGGATGTATTTTTTGAAAACAAAAGATGAGGTATTTCCAACTTTTGTTAAGTGGAAGATGATAATCGAGAAGCAGACAGAAAAGAAGATCAAGTGTCTTAGAACTGATAATGGATTGAAATTTTGTAATCGTGAGTTCGATGCTTTCTGCAGTGACGAAGGTATAGTGAGACATTGTACTTGTACTGGGACACCACAATAGAATGGTATTGCAGAATGCATGAACAGAATGCTTTGTGACAAAGCACGAAGCATGCTCTCACATTCAGGTTTGGAAAAGAATTTTTGGGCTGAAGCAATTAATACAGCCTGTTTCTTGGTAAATCGATCTCTATCTACAGCTATTGAGTGTAAAACTCCTTTTGAGATCTAGTCTAGGTCACCTGCTGATTACTCTCAGTTGAGAGTGTTTGGTTGTCTTGCTTATGCTCATGTGAGGGATGGTAAGCTTGAGCCGAGGGCAAAGAAATGCATATTTCTAGGGTATGCATCTGGAGTGAAAGGCTATAGGTTGTGGTGCAATGATACAAAGTCTCCAGGGTTAATAATCAGCAGGGATGTGACATTTAATGAGTCTGCTTTATTGGATGGTCAGAGGGAGAAGTCAATATCAGAATCAGATCACAGTGTCAGAGAACAGGTGAAGCTTGAGGTTGATACTTCAGCAGTTCAGTCCAGTGATCCAGATGATGAGGTGCAGGATCCTGATCGAGAAGAGGATGCACCTGAACAACAGCAACAAGAGCCATATAGAATTACAACTGGTAGGAAGAGAAGATAGATCAGACCTCCCCAGAGATATGCATATGCAGATCTAGTTGTGTATGCCTTATCAGTTGCTGAGATAGTTGATGTGCATGAACCAAGTAATTATAGGGAAGATATTTCTTGTTCAGATGCAGATCAATGGGTCGGTGCTATGGGTGAAGAAATTAAATCACTTCACAAGAATCAAACTTGAGAGCTTGTGACATTGCCTAAGAAATAGAAAGTGATAGGCTGCAAGTGAGTTTTCAAGAAAAAAGAAGGCACTCCAGGGATAGAAGCACCTCGTTATAAGGCACGGTTGGTAGCTAAAGGCTTTACTCAGAGGAAGAAGATTGACTTCAATGAAATGTTCTCTCCAGTTGTAAAGCACAGTTCCATCACAGTCCTTGCTATGGTTGCTCTTCATGATCTAGAGCTCGAGCAATTAGATGTGATGACAGCATTTTTGCATGGTGAGTTGGAGGAGCAAATTTATATGAGTCAGCCTGAAGGATTTGTCATTCCAAATATGAAAAATCTTGTTTGCTTGCTTAAGAAATCTTTATATGGTTTGAAACAGTCGTGTAGGCAGTGGTACAAAAGATTTGATACATTCATAGTTTGTAATGGCTTTATCCGTAACTCATATGATAGTTGTGTGTATCACAGAAAGCTTTCAGATAATTTCTTTATCTATTTGCTGTTGTATGTGGATAACATGCTTATTGCTGCTAAAAGCATGTCACAAGTTAATATATTGAAAAAGCAGTTGAGTGATGAGTTTGAGATGAAGGATTTGGGTGCTGCAAAAAGATTTTGGGAATGGAGATTATCCGGGACAGAAGTGTTGGAAAGCTTTTCTGGTCTCAGCAAACTTATGTTGAGAAAGTGCTTCAGTATTTCAACATGAATAATTCTAAGCCTGTAACTGTTTCGTTTGCTGCTCATTTCAAGTTATCTGCAGATATGTCACCTAAAATAAATGAGGAGATGGAGCACATGTCCAGTGTTCCTTATTCTAGCGCTATGGGTAGCATCATATATGCTATGGTTTGCACTCGACCTGACATTTCACATGCAATCAGTGTTGTGAGTAGATACATGGCGTGTCCTGGGAGAGCACTGGCAAGCAGTGAAATAGATTTTAAGATATTTAAAGGGTACTACAGATGTTGGTCTGACATTCGATAGGGCCAGGATGAGTGATTCAGTTGTTGGCTATGTGGATTCAGATTTTACAGGAGACTTAGACAAGAGGAGATCTTTGACAGGTTATTTGTTTACTCTTTCTGGTAGTGTTATCAGTTGGAAGGCAACATTGCAAACTACAGTTGCTTTGTCTACCACAGAAGCTGAATATATGGCTCTAGCAGAAGCAGTAAAAGAAGCTATATGGTTACAGCGTTTGGTGAGTGATCTTGAATTGATGCAAAATAGGCCAACAGTATTTTGTGACAGTCAGAGTGCCATTCATCTTATAAAGAACCAGATGTACCATGAGCGAACGAAACACATTGATGTCAGATATCACTTCATTCAAGATATTGTATCATAAGGTACTATAGTTGTACAGAAAGTCTCTACACATGATAATCCAGCAGATATAATGACCAAGACAGTTCTAGTTAGCAAGTTTAGGCATTGCTTAGACTTGGTTGGTGTTTGTAGTGCTCAATAGTGCCCTTACGAGGGCATTTGGCAAAACAGAGTGTTGAGATGATTTTGTTGATGATAGTGAAAATTTAAACCAAGGGGAAGAATTGTTAATATGGCTTGAATTTTGGATATTTTTTATGGGCACGAATTATGACCCAATCCGAAAAGCCCGCGTTGCGATTTGAATGGAATTTTTTGGGAAGTCTGTGGTGGTAGCGGAGGGTATGGTATGGACCATTATAAATATTGTACTTTCTGCCAATCTCGATAGTTTTGTGAGAGAGGTTTGGAAAATTAAATTGCGGTTAGGGTTTGGAGAGTTCTGAGTGATTGTATCTCTCTTTTCATCATAGTAAAATTTTTCTCTCATCTTGCCCGTGGACGTAGGCTTTTTAGCTGAACCACATAAATTCTGTATCTATTTTTTCTTCTCTTCTCTATTCTATGTGATTGTACGAATCTGTGTGTGCTCTATTTTTATGCTTGCTGTAATAATCTGCAATACACATTCTCTTGGAGATGTCCTAAAATATATTTATATGCAACTTCAAAGTGACATTTTCCCACGCTACTGGATTTCCCACTAATTAATATAGAAATAAGCCACTAATTGGTCCTTGATGGAGAAATCTTTCCTGTTCCCCTTTTTTTGTTGTTTCAAGTTATGAACTATTGAAAGAGAATCAGCTTGGACTGATTGTAGTCACTTTGCTGGATTAAAAAAGTTGTGTCCTAATTAAAATGTTTTTATATATTAAGGTAAGTTCATGCACGTATATGTTCCAATCAATTTTGAAGTGGTTTCACTTATAACATCAGAAAAATAATTCAAAGGAAATTAAAATAATCTAGACAAAAATTGAATAATTCAGGATTTAGCTCACTTCTTAAGTCTTAAAGAATGCCTCCATATTATTTTTCTCATAGATCTAGACAAATCTAAGGTGTATCGTATGTGAATATTGCCTTGGTAGGAAATATATTATTACAATCAGAGGAAACCGTCAAGGACCTATCATGCCTGCCACAAGAGACCTTAACTGCCATATACTTACTGTAAAAGAAAGTATGGCCGTTGAACTATTTAATCTTGATTTTAAAAAATCATAAATAAGTTTTTCAGAAATGAAACTGAATATTTAGAGATTCAACCTGTAATGAGAAGAAATTTTGCAATCTTTAATGAGACAACATACAGTTCACATGCATTGAGTCCATCACTTATGACAAGTGCTTCAAGTATAGGGAACAAAAATCATATGAGGTGGACATTACAGGCCATCATATGGGCGGGCCTAATTTTCATGCCTTTTTTTTTTTTGCATCTCAAAGAGAAAACTTAAAAGTCAAATAGGGATTAGATTTTTTCTACTAATTGGAGTCCACTAGTTTTATAACTGAAATAATAAAAAATAAAATAAAATACATACCTAAGAGAGATCCTTCATGACCATCCATATTGTCTTTCTTCTTCATCAAGCCTCTCCATTATCTTTCTCATCAAATCATTTCTCCCATCCGTAAGGTCTTCTTTTCGAGTCTATTTTTCCTCTTTCAAACTCAATGTGTCATCCCTCTTATCCATGAGATTTTCTTCAAGTTTCTTTCGTATCTTCCAAATCCTTCTTTTCTAAGATTTTTATATCTAAAAATTTATAGAAATTGTATATCATTTAACCTAGAGGTGTATATTGAGACGTCGGATGAATATTTTGCTAGATATATGTCAATTGACTATTGGGATAGATTCTTGTCGCTCAACCAACTATCACACTTTTTTATCTCCCAACCGACTAAAGGAGCTACGCTGACTAAGCTTCCACAATTCGACTTGACCCAGACTAGCGAGTCCTGTGCAGTCGGATCTACACCAGCTGCTATCAACAATACTCGACCGACTAATGGCAGCATACCTAACCTAGTTGGCACCAAGCCGACTAGATCCAACATGCCGACTTTGCCAAATGACACTCAACACATAGCTAACTCCTTACTCGGTGATGACCGACTACACCAATTGACAGCGGGATACCACCCTTTGATGAGCTCATTGTATCGGCTCCCATGGCTTGATCCTCAACCGACTAGCTGAGCACCAAATATGGCGGCCACGCCCTCTTGATAGCCCACATCAAGTCACGTCACTTAGATGCCATACTCCGACCGACTGACTGCGGGCCATGATGGAATGCAATGAATTCATTAATTATACCCACGAGGTCATTTATTACACCCTATGTGCGGTAGCATCTGCCACCACATGAGCATCGATCAGAAGGCACACCCTCTGTCAACATTGAAAGATGCCCATGCGGTACTATATGATAGGACATGATTGATATGATCGCCTATCCCTTCACCATCCATTTTGCTCCCTCTATAAATAGAGATAAGTAGGAATCCCTCTAGATACACGCGAAGCCAAGACAAATGCTAAAATTCTACCACTCTTTCCACTATATTGTGTCACCTTGCTGAGGGTCCTCGCTGAAGCCACCTCTGATGGGACTTCCTTTGTAGATCTTTTTTTTCGACATTGAGCGGAGACCAGTGCCACCACCACCGTTCACTGGCAACCATCGCTCTCGGCCTTGACTATGTACACCTTCTTCGGCGATGGCACACACCTTCCGACCTTCCACTGGCCAGCACCCAAGCACAGCATCTAGTCGGCTCCTGGCTGACTACCCCATCGGAGAAAGATGGCAAAAGTTTAGCACACCAGGTGGGGGGGTGATAATAGAGAAAAATTTTACTCTCTTAAGAACCTGTATGGCCAAGACGAGAGTGCAAAATGCCTCCATAGGCTCCACTCGATGCTCATCGCGACGTGGTGCGCCTCTGACAACTCACGAAGAATCAAGCGCTTAATGGCCGACGGTGACAGCAGACCACTAGCAATTTGTTGCACTTGTATAGTAGGTGAAAAATCTGCTAGAGGCTATCGACAGTCTCCAACAGCAACAGCACCAACAGCCAGAAGAGATGGCGCCGCACAATGTACCTTCTGGGCACAGTCGCTGGCCTCGATCTCCGACCTGTTGCTCTACTCAACACTCTTGTCGGGTGAGTTCTCGACCTGTTCGACGATCACATCTCGACTCTCGATGCACTTCACATGCCAGATCCGGCGATCGTCGGTCTCCATCCCCTTAACGAGCTCCATCTAAGAGGAAGAGGTCGTGGTCTTCGTCAAGATCCTCGTCTTCTAGGAAAGGCTCTATCCTAGGATACTCACAACATCCTGATGTGTCGCAGCAACAATTGGATGAGTATGATTGGAAGCTAGAGGAGATAAATCGCCGCTTGGATCAGCTCCAGATGAACCATCAGGACTACACCAACGAGTTCAGCATCAGCACCAGTCTGCCCTTCTCTTGATGGATTCTCGACAAGCCGATTTTAAGTCGGTTCAAGATACCGCAGATGGAGCCATACGACAGCTCCACCAACCCACTTGACCATCTCGAGAGCTACAAAGCTCTCATGCTTTTGTAGGAAACATCCAACGCTTTCCTTTGCATTGCCTTTTCGGTTACTCTTCAAAAAATTGCCCAAGCATGGTACTCCAGACTTCAACCAGAGAGCATCAACTCCTTCGAGCAGTTCGAGCAACTATTCATGGCACACTTCGGTACTAATCAGAGGGTGCCATGAACCACCGACAGTCTCTTCTCCATCAGACAGTAAAATGGAGAATCTCTACAGAACTTCGTGGCATATTTCAACACCGCCATCCTAGAGATCAAGGACCTCGATGAGGCAACGGCCATCGCAGCCATGAAGTGGGGACTGTGAGGCTTTAAGTTTATCTATGCATTGGATAAAATGCTTCTCCGGTACTATACTGAGCTCCTCGAACGTGCGCAGATGTACATCCATGCCGAGGAAGGTGCAACTGACCAGTGTCAGTTCGAAAGCAAAGGCTAGAAGAAGAAAGCAAGGAAGGAAGGAATCTCCGTAGAACCTAGTCGGATCCATACCGAGAAAGAAGCTCCACCTTCTCGACCAAACTAGAAGCCCAAGAACTTCGGCAACAGATATGACTCCTACACTCCTCTGACTACTCCTCGTGTGTAGATTTTGATGGAGATAGAGAGGGAGAGCTACCTCTGATGACCCCGACCAATGAAGAAAAGTCAGCATCTCGTGATCAGAAGCACTACTATCGGTTCCATCATGACCACAATCATGATAGCGAGGAGTGCGTCCAGATGAAAAATGAGATTGAGGACTTGATAAGGCAGGGATATCTTGAAAAGTACGTACGGGAGTGATCTGTACAGCTGCCTTCCAACCTGCTACCATGGCCACATACCGAGGAGAATCACACTCAACCGACGGCGAGCATGATCAACATGCTCTCAACGGGAGCCCAGCTCCAAGGGTAGATGACTCTAGCTTCACCTCCAAGCTCCAGCGGGCAAACAACAACATTGTTTTTGTTGAAGAAGATTTGGAAGGAGTCCAGACTCCCCACAATGATGCTGTTATTGTATCAATGACAATAGCTAACTATGATATAAAATGATATCTTATTGATAATAAAAG
Organism: Elaeis guineensis; assembly: GCF_000442705.2. NCBI lineage: Eukaryota > Viridiplantae > Streptophyta > Magnoliopsida > Arecales > Arecaceae > Elaeis > Elaeis guineensis. The sequence goes on along the minus strand of NC_026001.2, from coordinate 95,882,823 downwards.
TTCTACTGATGTGATTTTCTACGACTGTTTTGCCCAAATGAGATTTTGTACTAACCTTCTCAAATCAGTCAACATTCTTCTAGTTAGATTCACAGGTGACTCGATCAAGGTGGAAGGTGAGGTAGAACTCCTTGTCACTGTCGGGTAGCCACCTCGACAATCTACCATATGTCTCAACTTTCTTATAGCCTAGGTCCCATCTGCCTACAATGTCATCCTGGGATGGCCCGGACTAAATGCGCTTTGAGCAATCGTCTCAACATATCATCTGCTCATGCACTCCCTAACAAAGAATGGAACTGACGAGATGCGAGGAGACCAGCAGTTGGCCCAATAATATTATTTAACCACTTTAAAGGAACAAGATCAGCTGAAGCTCTCCTCATCGATGATGGACTAGATCAAAAAGAGAAAGAAAATCATGGAGAGCCCACAGAGCAAATCATCTCAGTGTCTCTTGATGGTGAAGACCCGACTAGAACCATTCAAATCAGATCTTCATTAAGCGACAAATTGCTGGAGAAGCTGGTCAACTTTCTAAGGAACAATGCCGACATCTTCACCTGATCTGCCTCAGACACATCGGGCATCTCCCGATAAGTCATCGTCTACCGACTTAATATCGATCCTGATCATAAACTGGTGAGACAAAAGAAAAGAAGCTTCACTTCTGAATGACAGAAGGCCATCGATGAAGAGATCGACAAGCTGTTGACAGCTGACTTCATTCGTGAGGCAACCTACCTGGATTGGCTCGCGAACGTCGTAATGGTCAAAAAAGCAAATGGCAAATGATAGATCTGCATCGACTACACTGACTTGAACAAAGCTTATCCCAAGAATACCTTTCTACTTCCATAAATTGATCAACTAGTCAACACAACATCAGGTCATTAGCTACTTAGCTTCTTGAATGCCTTCTTTGGTTTCAACCAGATCCAGATAGTGCCCGAAGATGAAAAAAGATAGCGTTTATCACCGACAAGAGTCTGTACTGCTACAAAGTCATGCCTTTCGGTCTGAAAAATATCGAAGCACTATATCAGTGATTGATCGACAAGATTTTCAAGGTTCAGACTAGGTGAAACATGGAGGTCTACATCCACGACATGCTCGTGAAGAGTATTGAAGCCACCCTCCATATCAAAGATTTGGCTAAAGCTTTTGATTCCTTAAGGAGACATCAAATAAAACTAAATCCAACTAAGTACATCTTTGGCATCACGTCGGAGAAATTTTCCAGCTTTGTGGAGACGAAGCGAGGCATCGAAGCCAACCCCGAGAAGATCAAGATGGTTCTTGATATGAAGCCTCCAACTCCTTGGAAGGACATTCGGAGATTGATGGGGCATGTCACGTTCTTGAGCCGGTTCATCTCCAAATCCGTAGAACGGTGCTTTCCCTTCTTCAAAATCCTCAGGCAAATGAAGGACTTCACTTGGATTGAGGAGTGTTAAAAAGCCTTCGATGAGTTGAAACAATACCTTAGCTCTCCTCCACTTTTGACAAAGCCAAGCACCAACGACGAACTACTCATGTACATGGTGATAACTTCTGAAGCTATCAGCTCGGTGGTTGTCCGAGAAGAAAGCAAAACACAGAGGCTCATTTACTACATAAGTCAGTGCTGTGCGATATTGAAACAAGATATTCTCAGATCAAAAAGATCATCTTCGCGATCATAATGACTATTCAGTGACTACGACCTTATTTTCAAGCCTATTCAGTAAAAATCTTGACCAACCTCCCCCTGAGGACTCTACTTCAATGATCAGACATCTCAGAGAGAATGGCCAAGTAGGCGGTTGAACTCACTAAGTTCGACCTTTCTTTTGTTCCATAATTTTTGATGAAGATCCAGATTCTCACCGACTTCATTATCGAGTACACTCCGATCGATGATGGCCAAGTCGAAGATCACTCCCAAGAAAAGACTCAACAACCTGTATGGATTCTGCATGTGGATGGAGCTTCAAACCTAAGGATGTGGCATGAATCTGATTCTGACCAACATTGATGGGATGGTAACCGAGTATGTTCTTCGATTCGACTTCAAAGCTTCAAACAATCAAGCAAAGTATGAAGTTCTGATAATCGGACTAAAGATCATCAAAGATTTTGATGTGAGACACCTACGGGTGTTCACCGACTTGCAACTCATCGTTAGACAGTCTCGAGGAGAATATGCAGCCCGAGATCTTGTTCTTTTTAGGTATCTACAAAAGCTTAAGACTTTACAATCACATTTCGATTATTTTGAGATCTTCCATATTCTCTGCTCAGAGAATGTCCGAGCCAACTCTTTATCTCGTCTCATTACCTCTGATTGCGGTGAGCATAGAAAAATCTTCATCGAGCATCTCGAGAGCCTGAGCATCGACTCAAAGGAGAAAGTTCACCAAGTCCAAGCCAGACGTGAATCAAGTTGGATCGATCCATTCGTCGACTACTTGACTAATGGAACTCTATTGGCTGATCCTACCGAGGCACGTCGACTGAAGAGATTGACAACTTGGTACGTGATCATCGATGATCAGCTCTATAGAAGGTCAGTGTTTTTACCCTACTCAAGTACCTCCGACCTTCCGAAGCTGATACGCTCTTCGGGAGATACACGAGGGCATTTGCGGCAAGGATACTACTGGCCTACCATGCAAAAAGACATCTATGACTTGGTGCAAAAATATAATCAATGTCAAAGGTTCGCCAACATCCAAAGACTTTCGTCCACTCATTTTATAACCATTTTGGTACCTTGGCCATTTGACCAATGGGGAGTCGACATACTCGGTCCATTCTCGCCTGTCAGTAGACAAAGAAGGTTCCTCATTGTGACTATCGACTACTTTACCAAGTAGATCGAAGTCAAGCTACTGGCACAAATAATGGAGTGGAAGACCACCGACTTTCTATGAAAATCTATCATCTGTTGATTCGATCTATCTCAAGTAATCATCACTGATAACAGTCGATAGTTTAACAACGTCAAATTTGAAGAATTTTATGCAAAATTCTATATCATCCACAAGCTTACTTTAGTTGGACATCTGCAATCCAATGGAGAAGTTGAGATGACCAACAGGATGATTCTACAAGGTCTGAAAATGAGAATTGGTTAAGCCAAAGGAAGCTGGGCCGATGAACTCTACAGTGTCTTATGGTCTTATTGAACAACTCCTCGAATCCTAATCGGAGAGACCCCATTCAAGTTGACATTCAAAATAAAAGCCATGATCCCGATTGAAATTGATCTACCTTCAACTCGAATGCAACATTATGACAAATTGACCAATTTGGATAAATGACGAGTTGACCTAGATCTACTTGAGAAAATCCGGAGACAAGCTCAACTAAGGATGGCCTCCTACCAACAAAGGATAGCTCGATACTACAACCCCCGAGTTAAACCCAAAATCTTTTGAGTATGAGATTTAGTCCTCAGAAGAGCCAAAATCTCCAAATCGATCGAGCAAGGAAAGATGTCTCTGAATTGGGAAGATCCCTATAGAATCTCAGCAGTTTTGCTACCGAAGGTCTATAAAATCAAGACTTGGATAGAACAAAAAATTTTTGAATTTAGAATGCCAAGTATCTACAAATATACTACCAATAAGAATACCTTCATTAATAAAAAAAAAAAATTTTTCTATAATTCTATGCTGAGTAATTTAAGTACTTAAAAATTTATAAGATGACCACTCCCTCATCGGCTAATACCCGACGAAGCGTCAATCGGTTGACACCCGATTGATGAAGTCGGAATGGGTCCGTCAACCATAAGTGCGCCTGCTAAGGCTCAATGGCCGCAGTGACAGGTTGAACACGGATGGGTCTGTCGACCGTAAGCGTGCCTGCTATGACTCAAGAGCTGCAGCGTCAGATTGTACACGAAACCTAGGTGAAATTATTAAGTTATTCGGCTAGTATCCGATTAGCGAAGCTGTGAGGTCTGACCACCGATGGCATACTTGTCCGAGTGTCTATGGGCCCGACAAGGTCCATAAGCCACGAAGCTATAACACCTAGCAAAATAAATGCGGTGTTCGGCCAATAATCGGACATCGAAGCCATATGGTCCGGCAACCACCAATATACTCATAATGATCCATGGGCCGCGATCATGAAAGCAGCGGTTCATCGTGAGATCCGATGAAACAAGTTGTGGTGAATCGGCTTATTACCAACTGACCAAGGATCAACAAGTCCGAAACAAAAATGAAGAAATTCCTTTGAGTTCCTACTTAACGGAATAATTTACAGCGAACGATCTACAACTATACCCCAGATCTGACTAAGTTTGCCTACAAAAATTGACTACATGACCTGAAAATTTTTTTAAGTTGATGAGTTCGATTGCAATCTACTCGGTTTGTTGCTTCCTACCGACTACTTCACTCAATCCTGTTGGCCCCATTACTTAGTCAATTTTGTAGAAAAATAAGTATACAAGGAGGAAAGCATACAGACAAGCAAGTCGAATGAGTTAAGAGTTAGAGAAAAAGATCATTTTATTTCATTTAAAAGAGTTTGGTACAAAATGAGTGCAAGACAGAAGGTTACAAGGTAGAAGACCAAAAAGCAAAGGAGTACACAAGGAATCTAAGAAGGCCGGGGATGATCCTCTTTGGCATCTCCCTTCTCGTCGCTCTCAGACTTCTCGCCTAGGTCCCTATCGGCACATATCCCACTCAGGTCTAGCTTGAGCTGTAGTTGGTGGATCTCCTTCTTGCAGTCCTCGAAACCTAGCTAAAATGCGTCCACACCGGCTTCGGTCAGTTCCTCCTCGTACTTTGAATTTCGAAACTCGATCAGAACCTGAGAAGCTACCTCTTGGGCCCGAGTTTTTACCACCGTCAGTTTCTCCTTCAGCTCGGTGGCAGTCTTTTCGGCCTCCTTGTTGGTGTTCTCGATCTCCTCGACGGCCTTCTCAACCTTCTACCTCTTCTTCCTCTCCTCGACGAGGGTGCTCTCAGCTGACTCTATTTCTTTTTGGTAGTCAGTCTTCAACTTTTTGAACTCCTCTTACTCTTTCCTCGGTTGTGTCTCCAAGGATGCCAATTCATCCTCCAGCAAAGTAATCTTCTCTCAGCCCTTCCTCTCTCGCTCCTCAGCAGTGCGGAGAAACTCCTCAGCGACCTCGGCCCGTGCATGAGCAGTCTGGGCCTAGTCCTCTAGCTTGGCATTGAGTTGGACGAACCCAGTCAACCCCTCTAACAAAATAGTTATATCGTGGATCATCTGCAAAATAGAAAAAGTGGTTAAGTTGTTTACTTGGCCAAAAGCTACTCGAGAATCTAAGAAAAAGTTGAAGAACTTATCCCGATCAATGATGTGTAGGCGCCCGACTGAATATCCGAGATTGGGCACGCCTTCCTGACTTCCTAGTCTACGGGAAGCATAACCATGCTCACCAACTCCTCGGTGAGTCGATGGTCTCAAAGGGTCTGATCGGTCACCTTGAAGCGCATCTTGATCGCGACAGTAGCCTCCTTGGAAGACATATCCAGATTGTAGTCTGTAGTGAAGGTGGGGGGCATCAGCGACTTGCCCTTGTTGGCACCTTTCCGACTAGGTGCCTGGCCTCCTCCTGACCCGATTTGAATCGAGAGGGCTTGGACTGCTTCAATCGGCCTTGCTGGTGGCTCGACGACAATCACGTCATCGTCGGCAGGTGGAGGAGGAGCTGCAACCATGACAACTTCGACAGCAGGCAGCGGAGAAGAATGCACCGGTGGTGGTTGGGGCGAAAACGACGACGGCGTACTCCTCGACACCCGAGGAGGAGACTCTTCTCTCAGCTTCTTCGACGGTTGAGAGGGACCACCAGGCCCAGATAACACATTCTTTTTCTTCCGGATAGCTTGCCGGAGGGATTCTGACGTAAGCCTCATGCCTGGATGAATATGACAACAAGAAAGTTAGTCTACATGCAAAGCAAGAATTACAAAAGTTTATGGGAAAGAAGACTACCAAGATAGCTGGTCGGGCTTATCTCGGTATTATAAAGCGACTGCTCCTTGAGCAGCTCTTGATGTGGAGGCACTTAAACTTCGAACAGCTTGTCATACATCTCCCGATCTTCCTTCAAGACTGCATCATTTCTATTCAGAGACGGATTGAGAATCATCCAGATCTAATTAAAGTCCCATGGGTGGTCGGCAGCAATATAGAAAAATTTATTCTTCCACCCGTGGATGGAAGAAGGAAGACCCTTAAACAGCTGATGATGAGGCCAAGGATAGAAGAACCACCATCTCCATTTTCGAGGACGTTTCTTCAATAAAAAAGTGGCCTGAAATAAAGAAATTCAAGATTCAGCCAAAAAAGATGGCAGAGAACTACGAAAGAAGCCAAAATCCTAAAAAAATTGGAGGCAAGCTGAGCAGGGATGACCTCGTACAGGTCAAAGATGTTGGCGAAGAAGGGATGAAGGAGAAATCGGAGTCCCGACTTAAGGAACTCATAGATGGCAATATAGCCATCAGGAGGACGGACAATCCAACCTTTTTCGCTGGGCACCATCAATCGATACCAACTAGAAATATGATAGTAATCCCTTAGTCGGTCGGTAGCAGCCTCCGTCAACTCAAACCTCTTAACGAGAGACTCGGGGAGGTTCTCGATAGCCGTCTATTCATCTGACTCTTCAGGGTCTCAATGATCCTACCGGGAAGACGTCTCTTCGGGTTCATCCCGAGGAACATCTTCGATCTCTCTCTGGGTGGTTGGAGTCTGAGAACTCCAGTTCCCAACTGGGTTCTCATCTCCGGACTCTCTACCGATATAAGCCATAAGAAAGAAAAGAAATTCAAAGGCAAAAGCTAAAAAAAAAGATAGGGAAGAGACGAAGGAAAAACCTCGAGGAGGTGACCGACGATGACACCGACGACGACAGTGACGATGGCGATGGACAATCGACGTCGGAGGAGAAAACTTGCCTACAACGGACCTAAGCTCTCTACTGAAAAAAAGAGGAGCAAGGGACCTGAGACAGGGCGAAGGCACTGGAACCGAAAGCGAGACTAAGGGGCCAACCCCTATTTATAAGGCTGTTCAATGGTCAGAATCAACACCGAGCATCATGCCTTACTCGAAAATTTCGACACACTACAATGATCATAGCTGGCTATCTCAGCGCCTGTTCTATGCACTACTATTCAGATCTCATCGAGTCAGCCGAATCCATGTGATCACAAGCTGAACCTATGGATAGCCGACATGCGGACAACTCTCGTATGCATGCTCATTATTACTCTACCAGCTGATCTTCTGCCATCGATATGGAAAATCACCTCAAGCATCATGACATTTATTGCCGCACGACTTGCGATGGATAGTGCCGCTACATGCTCTGTGAGACGACAAAAATGATGGTTGAAGCGACAAGACAGACGAATAGCAGTCGGCGAAAGTCACTCGGATCCAAGCAATGATGAACTCCCTTCGTCCGATTAAACTACGCAATCGGACTCGGGAGTTGGAGGGCAGGTGTTGAGGTAAATCCTCATCGCTCAACTGACTACCCTACTTTTTCATCTTCCAGCCGACTAAAGGAGCTACACCGACTAAGCTTTCACAATTCGATCTAACTCAGACTAGTGAGTCCCACACAGCCAGGTCTACACCGACTGCTATCAACGATACTCGACCGACCAAGGGCAGCATACATAACCTAGTCGGCACAAAGCCAACTAGGTCCGACATGCCGACTTCATCCTCGACACATAGCCGACTCCTTATTTAGTGTATGACTGACTACACTAATCGACGGTGAGGTACCACCCCTCGACGAGCTCATTGTACCGGCTCCCGTGGCTCAATCCTCAGCCGACTGCTGAGCACCAAACATGACGGCCACACCCTCTTGACAGGCCACATCAAGTCACGTCACTCAGATACCATACTCTAGCCAACTGGCTGTGCACCGTGATGAGACACGATTAATTCATTAATTACACCCATGAGGTCATTTATTACGCTCCATGCACGGTAGTATCCGCCACCATGTGCGTGCCAATCAGAAGGCACGTCCGCCGTCAATATTGAAAGATGCCCATGCGACACCGTATGACAGGACATGATTGACATGATCGCTTATCCCTTCACCACCCATTTTGCTCCCTCTATAAATAGAAGAAAGCAAGGATCCCTCTAGGTACATGCAAAGCCAAGACAGATACTAAAACTGCTACTTTTTTCATTGTATTATGTCACCTTGTTAACTTGAGCATCGGAGGGTCCTCGCCAGAGCCACCTCTAGCGAGACTTCCTTTGCAGGTCTTCTTTTTTTCAGCATTGAGCGGAGACCAACACCACCGCCATCATTCACTGGCAACCCTCGCTCTCGCTCTCGACCTTGACTGTGCGCATCTTCTCCGACGATGACACACCACCTTCTGTCAGTCCGCACAGACGCAGCACCTAGTCGGCTCCTGACCGACTATCCCATCGGAGAAAGGTGGCAACATTGACCATATATTGTGTACTGATAAATACTAAGTTCGATAAATTATGTATCAATTTATCTGTAGGTATGTATTGGATCATTGCTGAACGTATATTAAAAAAACTTATAGTATGTATCAATAAGCTATCTAATATATATCATTTGATCATGTACTATGTATTGATGAATACTATGTTATGAAAATTGTATATTACTTTATCTAGAGATATGTATTGGAACGTCAAATAAATATGTTGCTATGTATGTATCAACTGACTATATACTAATGAATACAAAGTTCGGTAAACTATGTATTAATTTATCTATAGATATGTATTAGATCATAAATGGATGTGTATTAAAAAAATTTACAATATGTATCATCTAACTATATACGATATATTGATGAACTACATATTCTAAAAATTGTGTATCGATATATTTATAGATATATATTAACTTATTGATGATTAATTTATTTAATATATATCATATGATCATGTAATATGAATAGTCAAAAAAATATATTGAAAATAAAAATATATATATATTTTTTAAAATTACGAAATTAATAACTCTATTAGTAAAAAAAAATTTTGTGCTTTAGATCAATTTTTTAAAATTGATATTAAAAAAAATATGACAATCTATAAAATCCACCCATATAATATTTTACAATACCCACCCCTCATGATATTTGTTCAAGTATAGGAAGCATGGATGCAACATGGCATTAAGGCTTTTACCGAGAAGTATGAAGCGGAGGTGTACTACAAAACGGACGTTGTGAATAGACAAGCACCGAGCTATTTACAGCACATACCAGATGGTTAAAGGGAGGAAGCTTGTGGAATGACATAAAATATGAAGCCAGTCACTTCAACCCCTAAATATATGTTGTTCATTGAGCTCATACTTCACACCAAAAACATATCTGGCATCGAAAAAATTGTTTTCATTTCATTGAAAGGTAAGTTACCATATTTAAGTTCATAAAAAATTAACCAGCTGGGGCCTATCTTGGTTGCATAAACAGCTAAGACGGGGTAAGAAGCTTATTTGATGTTCGAAGAACAGGGGAAATCGTTTAAGGCGAGGCTTATAGGCAACTGACATGCCAAACATAAATATGTACATTTATTCGAGCAAATGGACCTCAACCTTGTATGAGACTGCTATAAAGCAGAGCCAACCTGGGGCAAATAGATAGCATATTCCCATGCTATGTTCTACATAGTTTTACAATTGTTCATAACTCTGGAATTTTGGAGTAATGGAAAATGGAGAAGCAAGTGATCTAGTACGCATACATAATGCAGCTCTAGTAAAAGGGAATCATGATCAATCTTTTTGTAAATCTTGGTATCATGTAGTATAATTCCGTTGTTCCCCCCTCCTCCCGGGCTGTGCACAAAGCACGGAAATAAACGTATGAAGATGCAGAGGCCTGACAAACATCAAACTGGCCTGAGGGCAAAAGAGAACACAAAGAGGCAACAAAAACCAAATTACAGACACATATGCGGCAAAATATATTAGCAAAGTGGTTGAATATTTCTAGTCCGCATATAACTCATAAATTGTCCAGGCAACTCCGCAAGAAGTGACTGAACCACTGATATCTCACTACCTGCGAGTGAAGAAAGGCAAAAAGGTCATCATATCTACAATATGTTTTCCATGATTTTAGATCTTAAAAAGTTTCATTACGTGACAATAACATGCGAGCCAAGTATGTGATAGAACTGTTTGCCAGATACCAAAGTGATTACTTGAGGGTTTTAACACTGAAGTGAGAGAGGGGCTGTAAGAGCTGATGAACTTATCATCTTAAGTGCATTTGAGGAATCAACAAAAAGACTTAAAAAAGCTTCCACAAATAAAGCTTCCACAAATAAATCATAATAACCATAATCAGTGTAAATAAACTCAAAAAATTAAGCAACTCCCAGCAAAGTTCTTATTTCTTTTTTTTTTATTTATTTAAAGATAGCCTATCTGGATTTCATTGGTCCCACCATTTTCAAGCAGTCCTCAGTCTTGCTAAGTTTTGTGGCAAGCAGGCATCTATTTTCCTCATTCTCATCTAAGATATCTCACACTCTATCAAGGCCAATGAATCATATAAAGCAATTAAGCCATGTAACCTTCTAAGCCTGCTCGGGTAGGTCCTTCATGTTTTTATTGCCACTCTTCACAACAAGACCTTCAGTATACAGCTTCTTGAACATTATTCCATCACAATTTCATTTTTATATATATTGCTAGTAATTCCATCACAATTTCATACATATATATATTGCTAGTATCGTGCAAAAAGGCCCAAAACTACTCTAAATATTTTATCTTCCTCCACTTAATCATAGAAGATCCCACTTGTGTTCAATCTAAATAAGCAACCCTGGAAGATATTCTGACAAGATAGACTCCAGAAGTAATCAAATAATCACACAAGGTCAGTATTGCATTCTCCAAGCAAATTATTTACATATCCAGAATAATTAAATTTGTCAATAAAGAATATTAAAGAAAAAAAGGATTTAAGCAGAAGTGGACCTCAATTTATTAAATTCTGCCCAACACCTTCAAAAATTTCAGCCTTATATGGTTGATTACAGATGTTCCATTCAATTATGATGATCTAGCATTTGATACAATGGAGTTCACTTTCCAAGGTTCACTGCTCTGAGAAGCCTAAATACAATGCTTCAAGACTACAGATGTTGACTTGTAGTGATCCATGAAGGTGAGGAAGTTCAAATACCAATACAGCTTATGAATTTTAACCATATGCAACGTTAACTTTGGCTTAAAACCTTTGCAACCACACAAGTAAAGAACCTATATATCACAAAACACTCTGAATGTTGCACAATAGATTTGGCTTCTTTTATTTTTTACTTCTAAAAAATTCGTTGTATAAAATTTTCTGATTTTTGTAACCAAAACTGTAAAATTTGCCTTTGAAAACTGTTGAAACCATTAAAACTTCTGAAACCAAAACTCTATAATCCCCAGTTGAAACCATGTTTTCAAAATCTTGGTTTTTAAGACTGCATATTGGAGAAACGACGGCCTACCATTGGTAGGCAGACTATGCCATGTCAATGCTTGACACATGCTGGTTTCCAGTCTACACCTTAGCTTGCAGCCAAGCCACAAGCTAGTCTAGTTCTGGCATGAAAGGTGCCTTATGGTGTATTCAGGGATGCCAGCATGTCAATCTTTGCACCAAGATCTCTATATTAGCTATAGCTCTCTTAAATATTTGTTCTCCAGAACTGGGCAACTATATATCACTGTAAAATGACACAAATGTTCAGGCACTTCAGCTATGACAATGTAGGATGTTAATACTGCTCTAATCAATGATGATTGATAGAAGATACAACTATATTATGTGACATGAAGTGACTGGAAGCAGGAAGAATTGCGGATGTTCTTTACAGGATTATCATCAAAGACTGAAGAGTTAGAAGATATGGTAGAATAAAGCATGCAGAATGGGCATGCACCTTGTGCACATTCCGCACAGGAACAAAGTGCGCTATAATGAAAATGTTCTTCACTGGGACATCATAGACTGGAAAGGTCACAAGATATGGTAGAACAAAGAATTCAGAATGAATATACGTACTGTGCACATCCCGCATTGGAACAAACTGCACTATATCTCGTGTTGCAACTCGGCCAGTAGAACTCTCTAGTCTCTCTCCTTTGTCTGCATCTAACACCTGCACCAGTGAAACTTGCAAGTTCAAGAGCCATGCTTGCATGAAGAAAGATCAACAAGATAATTCCAAAAAAAGAAAATCCAAAGACAACCTAAAACAAAAAAAGAAAGAAAGAAAGGCAACATATCACTGCACCTCCATTTCTTTGAAGTCAGCCCCACCAACCCCAACAATGAGAATTGATAATGGAAGATCGGATGCCTTCACCACAGCATCTTTGGTTTCTTGGAGATCTGTTATCACACCATCCTGAAGAAAGATTCTGAACAATTTAAAAGGATATACAGGAACCAGGAAAGAGGATGTCCAAGTTCCTCTGTTACCGTGATTATTAGCAAAACAAAGTATTTCTGTTGATTGTTGACTAGCGACTGGCTGGCTATCAGTGCAGCAGTATTAATCACTGGCCCAAAAAGTGTAGGGCCTGCCAGTGATACATTATGAAGAGCACTCATATAAGCTGACATAATACCTTGGATTCCTTCAACCTGGGGCAAAGTGGCTACAGTCAGGATATGCAACATTGTTTTGAGCACCAAGAAGAAAAATCTCGCTGCTAGACCCCTATTTTCAGCTACTGAAATTTCAGCATGGCTACCAACAAAGGGCAAATACAAATTAAGTAGAGTGATTTGCTGAAAAGCTGAATAACTTTTCTCTTTTCTTAACTAAAAGTAAATAATTCCAATCTCAATAATTTTATCATAATGAATGCTTGGGAAAGAAATGACCTCAGGGTGGCCAGTGCTTCCATTCAAGTTAAAGCAGTGAGAGACAGGGCCGTCAATTGGCCTTGCTCCAAAACCCCAAGCAGGAAAATGCTTATCTGAGTCATAAAACTGCAAGACCTCTCCAACTTCTAATATTGCCTACAGATAACAAAAACCATAGACCCAAGGTAACGAGCATCCTTCTTGAAAAAGACTAAATCCTGCCAAACAAAGGAAAAAAGACGATAATAACTGATGCATCAAACAGTCCTCACTCTTTGATATGCATTTGGCCGACCTGAGGGGTCAATGTAATGTAAGGAATCTGGAAGACGGGGATTTCCATTTGAAGCTGGTAAACAAGGAGTATCTTTGTAATACTAGTCAAAATTAAAAATGACAGTAGATAACAGTAGCATATCATGAATAAGCCAATGGCCACTAGGTTGCATAGTTTAAAGCATGAATGCATGCATACCTGTGAAGTCTATAGCAACCATGAAATTCAGTTCACATCCACCAGCAATGTAATCCAAGAAAGTCTGCCTCTTGCTTTCAGAAAACTTCTCCACAAATATCTGTCCCTTCAATACCTGCATGTGAAATCACCAAAATTTGTTAACCAAAGAGGACCTACAATAGAGGATCATTCAACATTCCAAAACAGAAAGAATCCTTACCTTATTGTGATGATCATGCCCGACAACAGTAGGTACAAAGAAATTCTCACCACGCAGATCATGATGAAGCTTTTCCAATTCTGCCAGTGATTTCACAACTTTGCTGTCCAATTGTATATACAAACAAGACATTGTCTCATCATGTCAATCATATTAAATTCTTTAAGTTGTTTTAGCATATGCATGTACATGTTAATGTATGAAAGTTCAAAGGCAGTCATTCAAAAAAGTAAAAAGTCCTTACCCAATCAAATCATGTTTGCCACTGCTATTGAAGTTAAAACACTCAATAGTCAGAGGGTTTTCCTGCAAATTTTATATATATATATAAAAAAAAAAAGATGATGAGAGATGCAGCAAAATGAATTCGCTGGTTGCTTGGGAAAGGCACCCATACTTTGCTTCCAATTTGCTGCATATTAAGAATCACCGGCTTCCATGTTGGATTCAGATCATTCTTTCTCACTTCAGTCTTGCAAATTGGAATAGGTACCCCACTTTCAGCTGCTCTGGAAATCAATAAGAAAGGATCCTGAAAATGAGCGCGTGTGCGCACACAGAGAATCAATACATAAACTACAGCCCAGTAAAAGAAACTTCAAAATATGCATAACGAATTCTTACACTTTTAGAAAAAAGGTCCTTGTTTTCCAAATCTGAACAGCGGAACACCATCTCTATGATTGTTTTTGAACCAACACATTCTTCAGCACGGACAGTGAGCTCACTTAACTTTCTAGGCTGTGTTCCTCCATACTCTCTACGGACAAGATTTAGACTCAAAGATCTGGTATTCTTAGTAACTACCTGCAAATAAACAAACAAGAAGAAAAAAACTCAGTAATAAAGATATATAGTTAAAGAATGGACCAGCCTAGCTTACTTCAAGTCACAAGAGATATCTGGAAAATGAACTTGTTCGAGTGACTTTTCTTGTAAGAAATTAAGTCGAATAAAAAAATACTGATATTGACTCAAAAACTAGGCCATGTTAAGCAGAATAAAGAAAAGAGTTATATGGAGCTAAAAACAGCCAGCACTGTTGGCATCAGGTGCAGGGGCAGAGCCAGGAATTTCTCTGGTGGGGGCCCAATGTTAATATGTATGATCTTAATATTTAAAAAAATTAAAATTTATTGATGACAATCATATTTATGTATATCTTTTTTTTCATTGAATTTGTTCTCACATTCATCTAGATAATGGAAACATTTTGTGCTAAATCTTGTATTAATTATTTTAACACCTTATGTACTATACAATGCCAATCAAAAAGTAGAATATTGTCTTCCGCATTATTTTACATTCTTGTTTAAGCAATTTTGTATAAAGATTTGAATTTTAAAAATAATTAAGGATAGAAAATTCTGAAAATGCTACAGAATTGTCTATGAGAATAAAGAATACATGCATGAAAAATCAACTTATGTTAAGTCCCAAAACTTTTGTTATGAAAAGATATAAAAAAATCTCCAATTTCATTACTTCATGTAATGAGAAAATAAAATAATAAACTAATTTGAAAAATAAAAGGGGGAAGGCAACAAATTTACCAACCTTCTTTCTTTTTTTTTATTATTTGTTCCTTTCGTTTTAGAAAAAAAAATTCCCATAAAGGAAGTTCTCTTTTTAGGATTATCCAGCTATATTTAGAAAAACGGGATGAAAGCTAAAAAAACATTACAAGGTAGTGATTTAAAGGAAGGAATTTGGTTTGTTAAGATTCTGCAAAAATAAAAGGAATTAGTTAAGAGATTAATGTTTGAACTTAAATAAGACAAACCTTTTTCGTTGGAAATAAGAGTGTGTTATTTAGGAAGAGACTGGTGTGGGAGAGAGGGAGAGAAGATCTGTTGAGGACAAGAGAGAGAAAGAGATAGGTGTTGGTCACTGCCAACCAAAATTTGGGGGAGGGGGTGGCTCCCCCCATGACCAAAGACTCTGTTTAGCTTTGCGATTGATCACGCGGCTGTAAGCAATATGCTTTTGCCATAAGAACCAGGGTAGGGCAGGTTTGCAAGAGTAACTAGCTGTAATCTGTGAGTGCAGGTCTGTTCAGGCCACAAAAGGATCTATGACGTGGTTATGTATCTATTTCATATGATTTTGTGAAGAAATAACTGGGAAAAAAGAGGAAGAAATGGAGATTGCTAAGGAGATATTCACTTGACATAAACATTTTCTGTACCTTTTCTCACCATACAATCTTTGAAAAAGTACGGTACGTTTAAATTTCTTGAAATTAGGAATTGAAATGCAGTTAAATTCACATAATCATAACAAGTAATAATCAGGAAAAAAAAGCAATGTCTTCTAAGTTTTTATGCTCCTTTTCTTACTCCTTTTTGTTTTTACATGTTTTTTTATTTTTTCAGAACGATTAACCTGATTCACCATACTAGACAGTATACAGCCCAATTTCTTACCATATACTCACCACCCTTGACTGCTATGCTCTCTAAAGAAACTTTATTGAAATTACAGAAACAATCTCTAAAATAAAAAATTAATATTTTTAAATACAGAGACAATCTCTAAAGAAATTTTATTCAAATTACATATAACCAGACATGCATCTACTTAGGAGTTAGAATTAAACCAATGCAGATTCTTTTCCCCCATTTTCACAACAACTGTACGCTTCTAGTGTGAGAAATCTAAATTTCACAAGCATCAGGTTTGGATTAACTAATGCAGATATATATATATATATTTTTCAATTTCACAATATTTGTACCCTTTAGTGTAGGAAATCTAATTTTCTACCTTAAATTTCTTGGTATTAGAAATTGAAAATGCAATTGTAATTCGCTTGACAATAACCAGTAATAATCTGAAAAATTGATATATTCGGTCATCTAGATTTTTTTATACACTTCTTATTTCATCTTGCTTATATATGTTTTTATTCTTCACTGTACAGCCACCATACAGCCATGTTTCTTATTATAGATACCATCCTTGGCTGGTACAGCACTCACTATCCTTGCAGCAAAACCAAAGGTAAAAAGAGTAAAGTTTTTAATTTATCTTGATGACTCAAAAATTTGAATGTATAGCAGACCACAAGAGCCAATCAACTCATCCCAATAAGTGATTTTTTCTCATGAATTATACCAGCCAAAATTGTATATAAGCATACAGCATACCTCAGACAGAAGGCAGCTAGCTTCTCCAAGAAATTGTTGCTCCTCTAGTTTAAGCATCTGCACAGAGTGAAAGCTTTCAAAATGTTCTATTGTGTATCCATTTGAAAAAAAGGTTATATTGCTCGCATAATTACTTGCACTTAAATATGGGCGCGTAATACATTTAGTGAATTAGTACAGACAGAGACAAGATTCAAGGATTTTAGGTTGAAGTGTCCAATTGCAAAGATGGGAATAGCAGGCATGAGCAGAGTTAGTAATCCATCAACAAACCAAGCTGTTTAAGAGCAGCACGGAATCATGTCAATAACATCTCCTTTGGGCTTAGCTAAGCTAGAAAATGAGCTGGGCTCAAACAGATTTTAGATCTCAGGACAAAAACAAGCTAAGCCTAAAAACAACTGGCTTGCTAAAATAAAACCTCCGCTCAGAGGTTATGGGAACAGTGCATGAACAACTTATGTTAACCTTGGCTCGAGCCAAGCTTGATATAAGCTCAGGTCAGAATTTTGAGGGGTCAAGCTTGAACAACCTGCTACTTGGTTTGTCTTGGCTTGCAAGAACAGAAACAAGTTTTTTCAAACTTAGGTTCACTAAACATTTCACTGCGTCAAAAGCAAAACAGAGACTCAATGTTTTATTCGCCAGAATTGGGTTAAGTAGTTTCTTTTGGAGTCAAGTTTTGAAGAAAGTCCAGATGTTGAAGATGTTGTAGATGCCAACATGCAGACATATTGAGTTTTGGGAAGTCAAAACTATAAGAGTCTAACAAGCACAGCACAAATTTGTTATACAAATTTTTGGAATAAATATCAAGGATCATTTTGATTCGAATAATAGTTTTTGTTCAGAATTCAAATTGTTCCATCAGAACTAGCAAGATTCATCACTTATCGTCGCATGCAAAGGACACAATTTCTTGCAAGTTCAGGCTATAATTGTTAAAATAGAATGACATGTGACAATTTACCGAAATGTTCTCGTGTAAAATGTGGCATAGCTTAAAAAGTTGATCTCCGGTTTCCCAAAATGTATAGCAAGAACATAAAACATGTGAACATGAACTATTATTGGAGTATGCCAACACGTGGCATAATATATTGTAAGCTACAGTTCCTATTCTTTCGAATTATTTATCAGGGGAATAATACCACCATATCAATTACTCAAGGGAAGTCTATGAACAGAGATTGGCTTAGAATTACTTCTTTCCTTCATGTATGGCTTTAAATATACAAGCCAGAGCTTCTGAATTTCCTTTATTTCTATATGATGAAACCATGGATCGTTTGTGGTATGCGGGTTGTAAAGGGACTGCAAAGTGCATATGCATTATGCAGACAGCATGTGCACCTGCACATATGGTTATTATTTTTTAGCTATATAAAGTAAACATAAGACACTAAATACAATAATAACAGTAATAATAATAGCAATCTTCTTTGAATGGATAATAACATTATTAATAAGAATACCAAGTTTTTACTGCTTAGTACAAAATACCTAGTAGCAATAATGATGATGTAATCAATATTTTAACACTATTAATACATGTATTAGGCCCACCAAAGAACCACATCAGATCTAATCATCAGGTTAAACCAACTTTATGTGCATAGATCCTGCTAAGAGTAGGCTGCATATGTAACCCCAGAATGCTAAGCAGGCTCATGTATGCAACCCTACAATACTAAGCAGGCCATATATGCAAGCCCGTAATGCTAACTGAACTGCCTTCTTAGGCCATATATGGTATAACAGCAATGCCATGCAGTCAGGGGACAGTATGTGCATAGGCACACGCATAACAGCAGTATGCATCACATTTTAAAACATGGGCTAAAGCTCTAAGATCCACACTTTCTTGTCCTCAAACTTTGCTATTAAACCTAGCCTATCAGCACAAAGCCTCCAACAAAAAAATAGGTTAGGAAACCCTATTTCCTTTTCTTTTCTTGTTCTCTTCTTGCCAAACCCACTCCCATCCTCTTCTGTTCTCTTTTCTTATGATTTGATACAAAGTGAAAATTTAATCAGATGAATTAAGCTTGGGTTGCATTATTATATTTGATCTATAATTTCTTGTGCCAAAAATTGCGGCATCATATATGCTTCTAAATGAAGTGCCCCAAGGGCTCCTGAGGAGAAGATGCTGAACCATCTGCCTGGCAATGTTATAAAGATGCTCATATGACTCCAAGTGCCCGGCAGCTTAACACCCAAAAATCTAGATATTAGACACTTCCCTAAAAATAGCATTGGAAGAGAAGAAGAAGAAGGTGAGTTGTGTTACATTTCAATTAAGGAACCTAAACACTTTAGAATAATATGATTTAGTAGTAAAATAGTTGAGAATCCAAGTGTCATCATTCAGAATAAGGTGTTTCTAATAGAACACTCCAAACAGTCATCAAGTGTCAACAATTTCGGCTAACCTGACCAAGACACCCCTTTTATAAAGTGTCAAGAAGAGTTATGTGGTGCCATCTCCTATTGCTAGGATTGTTTATAATTCCGGAAAACTTAAGTGTCTAAGGAACAGAGCTTCTAGGTTGACAAGGACACCTGCAGATGTGAAGCTCATAGGGCAAATCTCTTGTTTTTCTGAGAGGACACTCTTGTTTGCTTTTACTTATGTAATGCTTAATATAGGTTATATTCTAGATAAGAGCACAGATAATAAGCTATTAAAATCATTACATAATTTTAATTAGCCGCTCTGTTAGTATTGACCAATTATTTCATTTCAAGGTGGACCTAGGTCTTTTCCAATTTGGTCAACAAAAATGTTTCAAGCTTGATATACATTGCTGACCCATTCCCTGTCAATTTAGACTACTGGTGTCAATTGGTTTGGTGTAGAAATGTGATTATGTGTATTGATGTAGAAACCAAATGAAGGTGGCCTTCTTTTCATGTCACTAACAAATGGTTTTTAGATTTTATTTTGATGGTAACTTTTCAAGCAATAGAAGTCAATCTCGCATATGTCATAGTTATGACTAAAGAGAAGACTTCGATATCAGGAAGTTTTCTAGGTGGACAACAGTAGATTCTGATGAAGTGCGGGCTCTAAGAACTGAGTATTTTTCTCAATATGAAAATATGATTTACTTATGGAGGGGGCCAAGAAACATGACTCAGTATGTTGTGTGAATACTTCCCCTTTCACATCAGCAAGTATCTTGAAGTACAATGGGAAGCTATCATTTAGAAATACTTGATGTGCAGAAACACCATTAGCATGGTAGCTCTCAAGACCACCTTGGTGAAGGAGCTAGAAGGATTTTACTCTATGCAGGGATCATAAATATCAGATTAAAAAGGAGAGTGACTAACTTTTCCTCTGCAATTGCTTTTGTATCATATCATCAAGTAGTTTTGCCTCTTTAACCATTTGGAGGAGAAAAAAAAAAGAGCACAAAATTATATCGGAAAACAATAGGACATCTGCTGAAGAGCTTGGCATAGGCAACAAAAGTATCATATAAATATTTCCCATACTTAACATGCTTGAACTAAGCCATTGCACATATAATGACAAAATCCAAGATCAATTAGTCAACTTTTTCACTTGAATGGTTCATTGGAATGAGTAACATATTTTAGCAAGAGAACACCAAGGCAATGCTTGTGCAGCAAAGAAAAATATTTATACCTTCTCTGGTACATTATGGAACTGTGAGTCAATATCATATACCTGGAACCTGCAACAAAAGTTATCCGTTTGGAGTCTTTAAGGAAGGAAATAGATTCGACAAGTAGATACATAAAATAAAAAAATAAAAAAAAAAAACGTGGAATTAAGAAAACTACATTGAACTGCATATGAAAAATTAGTGAAGCTTACACCAAGGGCTGAACAACCTCAAATAGGTAATTAACAGTAATCTTTGCAATCCACACAGGATTCAATGAATTTAATACTACTTCGGTGCGACCAATCTCTTCAAGTTGTCCATCTCTCCTTTTTGCATAAACAACAGCCATGGGATCACTCTACAAACAAAGACGAATTTACTAACATCACAAGTTGAACTCATATGCAGCAATTATTTAATTCCAATGCTAGGCATTAGGGCATGGCTTAAACCAAATTGCCCTGTGAGTGATTATGTACATCCTAGTTCGATGCCTAGTTTTAACATAACTTTCCCAAAATTAAAACTTATGATTCTTCAATAAAATTTCTGCAAGGTAATAAAAAGAAAAGTTTTAACTAAAATCTTTGGTTCTCTAGGTTTTCCTCATAAAAAAGAAACAAAAACTTCTTGTTTCCAACAACCTCCATTTTATTTATGTTTGAAACAATTTGTGATATACTCAAACAAGAAATCAATATGTAAAGCTAGACAATCTGAAATGTTGAAAGAAAAAAGAGAAACATCAAAGCCAACATTATATGTCAAATACAAGCCAGAAAAGAAGTCATCCAAGTATTCTAAACATCAATTAGTAAGTTTAGAGTATAAAGTGATCAATAATTTCAAACTTTTGTTATTGTGAGATTGACTTCCAAGCAATCGGTACAATGATTTAGCTTATAGAGGAGTTATGCATTGTGAGAAAAATGAGGATATGCAAAATTTCAGTGCTAGAGAGTAAACATACCTTTGAAAGCACATCTCGATCATGCAAGTTTGAAGCAGACAGCGACAGCTGTTGCACAATATCATAATCAGCTCAATCAGTATCTTAAACAGAAAAATAATCAGATTTGCATGTCCAAGGCTCTCATATCGCTAGCACCTACTTCAGAAGGTGACACATAGATAACAAAGGACCACAATATAAACAAATTCTGAGCAAAACCTTAGTAAAACAACAAACTTTTGCAACATTTTTCTAGCAAGTAGATGCCAAACCTTAGGAATGGTGATTTATACTCATTTAAAAAGTAGTACCCAAAGATAACTACCACGAACACTGCATAGGTGAGACTAGTCCAGCTTTGGAACCAAAGAGCACAAATTTTCTTATGAAGCAAAATGCTGTGCCATGATCTCTCAGGAGCGAGAGCTTATGTACTCAGCTGGTGAATTCAAATAGAATGGCATCGGAAAGTAAAGCTGTTTCTTTCTTAATATTACCAAAAATGATACTTACAAAACTTCAAATGTCACCTATACATGAATTTTCATGTTTCATCTGATAGGGTTCCAAATTATTGAGATACAATTATCAAAGACTATCTTTTTTTTTTCTTCAATTATGTATTAGGTATTATGTATCGAAAGAATGACCATGGCATCACCGGTACATTTCACTTGCAGACAACATTACCAGGATCTAGACAGACCATTTTGAAACTTTTACGAATAACATCATCAGGGAGAACTTGATTATGACTCTCAAGTCACCATTTCTTTCTCCAGAAATTAACAGTCTCTACGATTAAACCTCACTCCACTAACCAGACTACCAAATCTTATCTACCACCACACCAAGATCCCAGCGATTCGTCTAAGAATCGCAGATACAAAGAGAGCAGAAATATAGGGTTTCTCAGGCTCCAGATCGGGAGACGAACCTCGATCTGGGAGTGCAAGCCGCCAAGGCCGCGAGACTTGAGGAAGCGGCCGATGGCCTCGTTGGCGTCGGCGTTATTGGACCCTCCGGCCAGACCAGAAGCGGTGCCTCCCATCCCGCCGCCTCCAACGGCCTGCTGCCCGCCGCGGACGTCGCCGGAGCAGCAATTTCCCATCCCACGAAATCAATCAGAAGAAATCGAAGTGAACGAAGAAGAGAAAACAACGGCGTCCAGGGTTTGAAGACGGCGGCGGCAGCGGAGGACTCGAGACCGCCACGCGAGGAGAGGAGGATACAAGCATGTGAGAGAGAGAGAGAGAGAGAGAGAGAGACGAAAAACGAGAGGGAAAACGCGTAGATAAAGTGTGAGGGGGAAGCCGGAAGGAAAAGAGGATTAATCATGCCGATAATGGCATCCTGTAGTTGTGTATTTACTATTTTGCCCCCCAATCTCCTCGGAAGCTGTGGAAAAGATGGGGGTAGATTAGGGAGACAATTATGATTACGGGAAAGCGCGTTCAGGAGGCTAATTTTCCTTGGGCCGGTGCTAAGTGGTTTTAATAAGTGATGTTAAGCCTTGACGTAACTGATGGTGAGTAGGTCAAGTTGTGTTCTTCAATGAAGTCACCAAAAGATTGACCTTAGCCAATGACCTGACCAAAAGCAAGACTGGTGCACGAGCAATACTGTGCAAGCATAAATTGTTATGAAACATCGCCAAAATTGCAACCCCTAGTAAGACTCTAGCTGCAAGAGAATACGTTGGGTTCGTGTATAAAATTATAATCAGAATCAAAAAGGAGCTTGGATGCTAGGAAAGAACATAGATTAGAACATTCTCGTTCCCATCCGAAATTAGAATAGACACGACGATTTTCTCCAACCAAATAGTTGAAATTAGAGTCACTTATTTTTATTTTTATATATTTTTTACATTATGCATTCATATTATTATATTTTTATCTTAAATTGTTGTCTCCCAAGTGTGGTTTATATCCACTATGCAATGAAAAAACAATATTTCCATTGCACTCGGACACCATTGATAATGCATTTTTAAATTCATGCACCATGCATCATGCATTTTTTTAAGGTTCCGAATTTCAGGATGCAATGTGCAGCAAGCCTGGATAATCCGTTATCTTTCTTAATGTCAAACTACCACGTAGGCCCAAAAGACATCGTTTACATAACTTATCTCAAGTTATAAATTTTTAAACAAGGGTGCTAGATGATAGCTGTTATACAAAGTGGTCCGAATGATCATAATAAATGTAGACATTTGGTTTTTATGTCTTCTCCGGTGTTATTTATTGTTGCCATTGGAAATTGGTCTAACTAGGCCATTGAGCTAGCTAGTGTCTTGGAGAGTTCGACGAAGTGTTGCACGAACAAAGCAAGCTGGGTGATGGTTGTTGGGATTCAGTTGCGGTTTCAACTAGATGAATCGTGTCTGGTTGAGGGAAGAAAATCGTGGTCGGATCTTTCCTCCAATGAAGGTCTTGGTCCTGAAACACCACAAACAAGAAAGTTATCTGACTGGATAGTGTTCGATGAGGACCCATTGATGCTTCAGTACATAACTTTCAAGAAAATAATAGAGATGCTATATACGTGGCAGAAAGATAAAAACTTTTAAGCACCTACGGTAGAGAGCTTTGAACCAAACTTGGAGCTTAAAAGTTCGATTTAGAACGTGTATAGGCAAGGACCAATACTTGTGAAGTCTTTGGATATATGAATCGGCCGTTTTAGATTATTGTTTGTGTGTCCACAACATATCATACGAGTGATACTTTGGTGCATCAATTCCTGAGTATCTCATGGTTATGAAAATTATTTGCCATGGTGGATCAGTTACAGTTAGAATAGGGAGATTCGGGCATCTTTGTGCAAACTCTGAACTAGTGACATGATAGGAGCCGGTTGATCGGGATAAAGGCTTCGTGACAATCTCTAATTGGTCGGTTCAATCATGTCGGTTGTAATCGATTCTAAGACTAATAACTTGCTAACAGAGTTCGGCTAAAGCAACTCTACTTGTACTAGAACTACTGTCAAAACTTCTATAATCTCCCTAGTAGTATTATTATATAATATTAGTATTATGATATAAACCTTGTCGAGGTCGACAAGCACTACCATCCTGTTTCTCTGCAGGCGTTTCATGGAAAACAGGAAGAAAAGAAATAAACAAACATGACTTCTTGTACGTGTGGGACAGGATCTTTTGTCCGATATAATAGCACGTTTAATCCACACACTTTCGGAGGTCCCCTCACCAATTACCACCAAGTCTACTTCGGTGGGTATTATCAGCAACATTTAATCAGCCGGATCTAGGAGGGCCCCAAAACTATTTGCTGGCAATTCAACGTCTAAGATGTATTTTTTTTTGATAAAAATATTTAATAAAAATAATAAAATCAATCCGATCCGATGGGTATGCATCCTATCCAAATTCAGTCAAATCTGAAAAATAGGGTTTGATCGAATTCGGATAAAATTCGAAAACTGTAGCACGATCATGGATAAGGTATGGATAGTACTGTTTTCTATCTGATCTGAACCTACAGGTATAGGTAATATCCGAATCCATATCTGAATCCATATCCGAATATATATATTTATAATTCTATTTTGATAATTCTGTTTTGGTTGATAATATGCATAAAATTATTTTGATTGTTTATATGTTCTATATGTTGAATTGTAATTATATATCTATATTTGATTTTTATAAATTTGGATTTATAAATTATGTTCCACGTTGAATTGATAATTCTATTTTGATTAATAATATACATAAAATTATTTTATTTATTTATTTTTTTAGATATGGGATGGGTATAGGACGGGTATGGGTTGGATATGGAAAAATGGATTACTCGTGGGTATCTCCGAATCTATTGAATATGGAGATGGATATCTCTTTTCTTATCCGATCGGATCTCGGATAAGATTTGGATATAGGGTATTAAGATCGAATTTGAGAATGGGTAGTACAATATCCAATCCAAACCCTATCCGTTGCCATCTCTAACATCTAAGGTGTAATCCTATTGGTTCGTTCTGAATAAAATGCTCAAGTAGAACCTTAAACATGATTTCAATAAATATAACAACTCAAATATAAATATTAAACCTTCAAAAATCATCTTTTATCAAAATGAAATATTCATCATCTCTTGACTTTTTTTTTTAAAAAAAATGAAATATATATTGTTACAATGGTTTTTATTAGCTATTTATTATAACAAACCAAAATCTTATCTAAGATCTTTTCAAAAATTGACCTATGGTCAACACCTATGATGCAATCTCTTTTAATCCATATAGATTATAGGCCGGATCTATTATAATACTATTTGCAATAATCCAGAAGCTCATCCACAGTCCGAAGATAATATTTAAATTTTTTGATCCTTCATAAGTATCCAAGATCTTTTTAGCGAATAATCGATGTGAAACTAAATATATCTGTATGAGTTCCCATATTTACAAATAAAAAGAAAAAAAGATCACAAAAATTATAATGTTATTCAATGATTTTATTATTTACAAGGCAAAATATTATCAATATGAACTAGCATAAATATTTTGAATAGAGGATGTTGTTTCAAACTGATGATATCAAAAATGCCACATCATATTTATATCTCTATTATGTAAGAAC
This sequence comes from Elaeis guineensis, assembly GCF_000442705.2. NCBI lineage: Eukaryota > Viridiplantae > Streptophyta > Magnoliopsida > Arecales > Arecaceae > Elaeis > Elaeis guineensis. Next base: position 95,856,899 of record NC_026001.2, on the reverse strand, counting down.
TGTTATTAATTTAGACATTCATCACACCAATGAACATGCAAATGCAGACGTAGGCAAGCACATGCGCATGGCCACGAATAGTCGAAGTAATAGAGGCCTCCAAAAACCATCATACCAACCTGTACTTGAGAGTTTGAAGTTTGAAATCTAATGGTGCTTAGAAAACATTCAGTTCTTCGGAGAGCTGGTAGGTCAACTAAAGCAGCGTGGAATCGAACCCACTTGAGTGAGTGGGAGTTGGTTTTTCTAACAAGGAAATTCCAGCGAAGGCTCACATTAGTGGTGTAGTTGCCTTGTGGGGTCCATTCATGCCTGAATAAAAGGAAACACGAGCTACGCCACTCCCACTGGCCCCCTCCTTGGTTCTGTTTCCAGGGATCTTCCTTGTCCTAATTGTTCTACAAAGACCGCAAGCTTCTTACCTTCTCTTCCACCTCTGCATCACTGCTTCCGTGCCAGACTATCCAACTATTTAATTCCCTTCACCCTTTAAGCGTCCCTCTTTTATTTGTTTATTTATTTATTTTGTTTTGGAAACTTTTTAAGCCTTCAGTTAAGATGAAGAATCGTGTCGGAATTCATGAATTGTCACAAGACCGTCAATGATGGCTCCAAATGATAGCTATCATGGTGTAGTCATCATGGTGTAAACAATAACCAAGTAATGGTCTCTGGAACCATCATCCGGTTACTACCATATCATAACTGATGTTATATGGCCAGGAAAGTTATCACTATATTATAACGGATGGTATATGGCAAGAATAATAGGCATAATCTCACCGTTGCATGGGAAGGAAATAAGAAATTAATCAAATGTTGATAGTTTACTGAAAAAGCATAGGCACCTATCCAGAACAATAGATACACGTAAAGAACTCTTATCAAGTGACTCCCTCACATGTTGATGTCTTGCTCTCTTGTAATGGATGGTAATAGCAAGCCACTTTTTCCAAGTTGACCATGAACTAATCTATTTGAGCTTACGCTGGGCTCTAGGTAGTAGGAACCATTCCAATGGTACCACTCCAAAGATTACGGTTCCATGTTACCCCCACGACGATCTTTTCACGCCCCGCTAATAAACTTAAAAGCATATATTGAAGAACTTGCAGGGTTGATGTCAACACAATTTATTGAACAGTCCAAAAAAAATATAACACTGCAAAAGATGTTCGAATGCAAACTGGCAAGAGAATAAAGCTGTCAAACATAAAGAGTACATCATACAATAAAGTTCTTTACAAGAAGATGATTGGTCGATGGATCCAATGACACAGAAATGATTAAAAGCTTTCAAGATGACAAATTCCCTGATGAAGTACCTAAACACAAATTTTTTGTCCCAAATTCTTCTTGTTATTGTCTGCAAATGCACATCGTATTATAGAGTCATCAACCAACATTAACTCATTAACCTACGACACTAAATAAATATACTTAAGGTTGTGTACAGACTAAAAGACTCATTATTCTGAAAAGACTGCGGGGCAGGAAACGTGACACTAAATATACTTAAGGTTGTGTACAGACTAAAAGACTCATTATTCTGAAAAGACTGCGGGGCAGGAAACGTTTCGCCCAATATACACTTTTAAATAACTTATTTGACAAATATTGTGGCAATGCCGCCATCCCCGATCGAACCCTAGACCTAGACCTCAGATACGGAAAGTATACCAACAAGCCAAGTTAACATCAGTCAGCATACTTGAAGGAACTAATTTTCAAGAAAACCAGTTTTATGTATCCGAAGCTGACAGCACAAACTAATTTTCAAGAAAACCAGTTTTATGTATCCGAAGCTGACAGCACAGGCATTCTTGAGGAAGCCAAAGTTAGAATCTAAACAGACATCAAGATCCAATGAGACATGAAATTATCATAAATTCAAGTGAATTTTACTGATAAAAGCTCTTCCAGAGTAGCTACTCATACCAGAACAATGATGCTACTGTTTGTTCTTAGTTTAAGGCTAGAAAACTTAATGATACAATGCTTCAACATGCAAAACATGCAAACCCAGGTATTCGCTTGGTAGTGCAGAGCAACAACATACAGACTGATGGTCTCAACAATCAGCGATATGTAGAAGCACCAGCGAATGAATAAAGAGATGAGACAGGCATGTTTGCCACATTAGCTCTACTAGCGACTGGCCTCTGAAGACTATCAGTATACGCTCGGTTTGGATCCTCATAGCTTGATGCCCAAAGGCTTGGTTGGGGGGGTACATCTACAGCAGCACGAGGGACACCACGCTCAGGGTAGTAAAGCTCACCTGCATGACCTGAAAGGGAAACCATCTCAGCTTCCCTCCCTCCAAGGGTTTGGTAGTCCCTGGCTGGTGGAGGAAGTGGATCCCTTGGTATCAACTCAGGTATGACCCTGTAACCGAGTCTGATGCAAAAGATGCTTGTAAGCATCATCCAACAAACAAACCGATATATTAACATAATCAGATAAAAAGGTGGAAGAGAATCTCATAATATAGGATTATATGACAATTTCCACCAAAGACTGACGTCACATACACTTTAGCAATGATGCTAAAGCCAGCTCAGTGTAAAATATGAATGAAACTATGAAAGCCTAACAATCCAAAGCCATAAATAATTAATTGACAAACATACCATGATGCAAATTTAATGCCTTCCAAGAACCAGCTGTACTAAAAGATAACCGTAACCCTTCATTTGGCCTTAAAATTTATTTGACGATCAGTATGATCAGGCAATAGATAAGTCTTGGTGCATAAGAATGGGATGAAAAGTGAGGATCAGGTCAACTCTCATGATTATCAGACTATTTGATGGTCTAATGCATTGCCATCCACAAAATGCACCTGGATGCATGAGATCCACAGCTATATGTGGAGCACACTGGCACAAATGACAATTCGCCATGCATCTCATGTACTTTGATGCACAATGTGTAGCTGGTACAACATCCAGCCATCAAATGGTCTGATGAATGTCTGACATATTCTCATCCCAGAAAGGTTACAGCCGAATCTGCTGCTACCCAAGTACAAATGTAAAGGATCATTCGGAGGGAACAGTGAGAAACAATAAAGTACATACCGCTCCGGTGGAATAGGATTTTCAGGATGGTAAGCTCGCAGAGTCTCCACTTGATATGGATCACGTGCAGGTACTGGATAATAAGGATCGTTTGAAAGTGCCGGATAATATGGATCATAATGAGGCAGAACAGTTGCAGGAACATATCGAGCTTCGATCCCAGGTAGTGCCCGTGCATAACGTGCATATGGATCATTTCCAGGAGGGGGTGCTTGTTGAATGTACCGGGACTGTGGAACATGTGCCACAGTTCTATAAGCATCCTCCAGAGGGGCCAAATTAACAGCAGGAGGTGGGGGCTGCCGATCCTCAACAAACCGGGCAGGAGGTGGGGGCTGCCGATCCTCAGCATAGTGGGAAGGAGGTGCTTCTTGAGGTGGTAGATCGATGGGACGGAACAATGCCATCAATTTACGGACCTGCACTCCATCTCAAACAGTAAAAATTTGGGTAGCAAGATGACAAAACCTTAAATTTAATAGCTGAATTGCTTTAAAATATGATATGAGTGATGCTGATTTTTCTTTAATAGCCACAGGATACAGAATCTCAACTTGCCTGTTTTGAATTGAGCTCTGGCGTAAACTTGCCCTTGGAGTTGTAGTTTTCTTGCATAGCACGTTTGAAAATAGTTTCAGGTAGAGGTAAACAATCCTTATCGATCTTGAATTTCACCTGCGCAAGTAAACTTGTGTAATTTCCATTTTCTTATTAAACAATAGATCGAATGTTCTTGTTACATTGAGAAGCAGTCGACAATCTAAAAGTTTAGCAGATCGTCCATAAAGTTGACCCATAAAGACAACTTGTTAAATAAGGCAAGATTCTAAATCCCATGAGATGGGGCCGTCCCAATTTTCCTATGAAACAGAAAGCGCCGCCATCCTGCCTCATCCTAACATTGGAGATAAGGGATATCCCAAGTCATGCCGATCAGAATGCTACCCCATCTCGATGTCCCGTGGAATGCCCCAATGGGACTTGAATCCTTGAATAAGGATAAGGTGAGAACCTTCAATCACAAACCAACCAGCCGATCTTTTCTTTTATTCCTTTTTTTAGCAACCTTCACTAAGAAAATGGAAGAAGTACAAACACCGATAAAGGATACCGATCAAACATGGCACATGCACCTCCACCCCGCCCCCCGAAACACACACAGATAGAGAGAGAGAGAGGAAGTCTACAGAAGGAATGACAAAACAATAGATATGAATAGGACCACACAACCCGAGCTTGGAAGGCTGAGAATATTGATTTGTAGTTGGGGCCTATTTGGCTGACTGAGCCCAAAATCTCATAGATATTGTAAGGCTGGGCCAATACAACCACCAAAATAAGGCCTAGCCCAATGCAGCAGACCAGCCCAGCACAGTAGTTCCTTGGCTATTTATCAAAAACAGGCTAAGCCCAGCCCCATTTAGGTGCTTATATTGGCCCAAACCAACGTTCCTATGGGTCTTTGGGCCCAATCATCCAAACAGATCCTTGGATGCCTCACTAGTCTAATCCTTACCTTCACCAACACTTCCCGTAAATTTTTCTTGATACCAGCAAAAAAACTATCTGATTCCTCTCTAACCAAGATGACTAACAAATAATAGCTGTTAAAGCAAACCAATTTAATTTTGTCTTTTTTGATATTGACATCCAACCAGTGCTTCCAGAGTTGAGATTAGAAGGGAGTTATTGAACTTCAAGACCCCTTAAAAACTTCCAGATCCTTTGAGAAAATTGACACAACAAATAGGTGATCAATAGTTTCATCAAATAAAGCTGCAGAGAACACAAGCTCGAGGTGTAGACCAATTAATCTTTCTTAAATTCTTAGAAGTTAGAACCCTTCATTTAACAGCATAAAAACTTTAACCATTTTTCAAGTAGTACTCCAAATTTGCTTTGCATGCCTATACTTAGTCCCACCAAAATTTAACATCTCATTGCAGCTGTTCACTGATAACTTGTTGGAACTATTCCACCTCCACTGCAATTGATACGGCCCTCTTCATGACTGAACAATACTTAAGTCTTCAATAAGTTCCACCAACTCCCTTTTCAATCTATTCATCATTTGATTTGATAACTCCGAATTCTAATTAAGTTGACTACGGATATGTTGAAGTCAGCTAATAAAAGCAACATTCCTTGCAAATAAATGACAGTGTAGGAAATGTATCCTTAGGAGCACCATTAACCAACCAATTATCGTGCCATAATTTTACAGCTCAGCCATCTTTAACCCTGAAATATGTGGCAGAACCTATGTTATATGTGCTCTGTTCGTGTCAAGTACGGGTGTGTGTCTAAGTATCAAATCCTTTGAATATCTTAAAATATCCTCTTATGGAGCCAAGTTTCATACTAATATCCATGTTTAAGGCTCGGGTGTGGGTACTTTTGGCTATGCTGAAGTGTTCCAGTAGCAATGCCTAGGACCAACTAGCATTTCTAGTACTTAAAAGAATTGAGAGCCCAAACATAGCAAAATAGATGTTCACAAGGAGGAAATACTCAAAATTAAATGGCAATAACTATGAATGTTCTGCTCATAAAGAGAGTTCCATCCAAACAAATCAAATATGATACATATTTTATAGCATGCTACATGGTCCACTCCATAGTTGACATGCTTCCTATGACTACTTTGTCAACCTATCATCAACAACCCGCTGTGTGCATCCAAGCTTGCAACCAACATCGATGGTGTGAAGAATGATTCTTGGGAAACAAATAGCATAAAAGATAGACCCAAACAGGAATGCTTTGGTAATAAAAATTCATAAAGCTAATCCCCACTAGCTGGGACAATGCTTGTTGGTTATGGCTATGGTTAAATGGTTATGTCATGATACATTATTAGCTCCAAGGTTACAGTTAGTATCAATCACAAAGAGAAATGGAAATTATTCCCACATTGGCTGCTCCATCCTTCTAAATCCCTTCTTTAGGACTTCCATCGACTGGGAACACAAGAAAGCCATGAACAAGAATACAGAAAAATGGCTTTTCTTATGTAACACCTATCTAGCTGGAAGAATCCATGGAAGTTATGGGTTGCTAGTCAAATAAATGTCCAACATTTGGAGCATTGTTGATAAGATCTTAGAATCCACAGTATGGATCTTAGAATATGATGAATCATTGCGAAGCCGCTTCCAGACCACAATATTTGACATCCATGAGATAGGAGTGGAGGAAAGTGGATCAAAATAGCCCTCAACAATTTGAATCCCTTTCTGTAGAACAGAAATACATCATAAAATCTTTGGATCATAAAATCCAACCTAGTCAATGCTTTCTTCTTTTTTTTTTTTTTCTTGAGAAGAAAGTTGATCATGTTATATGCATATTAAATCCAACAGAAAGTCCATTTCATATTATTCGACAATATCACATGTAGAAATACTTATATCTGATAGGCTCGAGCAGATAAAATTGCGAAGTTGTGGGCGTTTTAAACTTTTAACAAGTAAAGAAAGAGAAGATGTGGAGTTTTTGCTTTTTTAATGTTTTATTTTGATGTTCACTACCTTATCGGCATTATTTTTTTTAGTTCTCTTAGTACATAGGTTGCATGGTGTCAATTTCCCATAATTTCTTTTCTTCTTGAGTTGGAGGGCATTGATGATACATAAAACTGCTGATGGACTGAAGCCCCTGAAAAGACCCTTATTATAGTACAAAGACTCATGCTAACAAATAAACAAAGACACAATCATTCATGATAAAGATATTTTTTAACAAACAAAATACAAAATTCTATAACTACATGCATCTAATTAAATATCACTTAACCTTAAAAACACATTTAAAGGATCACTACTTCAATGTACGCAGGAATTCTACTAAAACACTGTGAATAAAAGAGTCGAACACGGTAGGCACTAAAAACCTTAGTAATTGCCAAATGCAAGGAATTTCGAAACTACTGAAAATACAGTATGCCTTTTGTACTATACTTATATGCAATAGTAATTTCAACCAATAAAAACTATATAAATAAAGAACTTATATACATCACAAAATAAACTAAATGTTCTACAATAAGTTCACTTGGCTTCTTTTTTCTTGCAAGACTTATCTCTTGAATTATTTATTACCAAAAACTCCAAAACTTGGAGTCAGACTCCACATGTCAACTGAAGTTCATTTTTCAAACCTACCTATGACTCAAATGCATATTGCATCTCTCTAATTTTTTTCCTTTTTCGAGAATTAGGATGGGAGAAATTATGGTGAGGGGAGGGCTCGAACCCCAGTCCTTAGTACCACCACCCAACAACTTTGCCAATGTGAATCTCTCTCTCGAAAGTTGTTATTTTTGCTGTAGATGAAAAAAGTAACTTATAGCACCAAGAATTACATAATGATTACCATAATGAATATATTTGAAAAAAAAAATTGTTAGCACACATAAAAGAGTCTATAATGGCCCAAGGTACATAAATTCTCCATCATTGACATCCTTACACTCCCACCCCACAAACATATCTTTCCCATTTCCTCCACATCTAACCCCATCCATGCTTAAACCTGCCAAATCTGACTTGCAAATCCATCAGAAGAATCAATCTCGTAAGAATAGTCCAACCCCCTCTAGCTAACCATAACCCCCTATCTTGCTATTCTACAAACACAATCTTATCTTGTGACCCAGACGTCTTAGCTGGTATAAACCCTGATTTGAAGAATCAGACCTGAAAAGTCAAAAAATTGGATTGATTGCACTTGACCCTGTTAATTTTGACATTGCCGCGCTAGAATAGCCATAACTTTCTCATCCAGTGTCAGAATCGCTATTATGACCTCATTTTGGAAAGCTCTTTTCGTGTTCTACAGACCTGACGCTTTGTCGTCCTGTCCGATTTCGGATCCAGATTCTATTGTTTGATAGATCAACAGGAGCTTGAAAGAATCCTAGTTGAATTGAGAGTTTTAATCTTTATGTTAAGCTTTTTTCTATTTTACCTCAAATTCTTTTTGCTATTAGCTTAGAACTTTTACTCTATAAATATGGCCCTTTTGACCATCATTGTAATCAGTTTAATTTATTTCGTGATTATTGAATCAAAACTCCAAAGAAGAGAGTTTCTTATTCTTTTGCTATTTTCTTGTTTCGTGCATCTCCTTTCTCTCTATTGAAATATGGCCTAAGCTGTGTCAGTTGGTATCAGATCTCAAGCGATCTTTAAGCGGAGATTCTTCCCTACAGTCCAAATGACGGATGGTGGTCGCAAGAAGTACCAACTTATAAATTTGACGATAGCAGCTCATGATGAAATCACATAGTGAGAACAGAATCTGATAATAGAGCGCAAAGATTTGAGGAGACAGGTGACGGAATTGACTGCGCATCTTACGCAGTTGGAAACCCGAAAGGCAAGATTTGAGACGAATCCAGAAGACCACAAATCTGATGGAGAGGCTTCAGGTTTTGAAAATCCCTTCTACAGGAGTATTCCCATCTACCGACGAGAAGGTCATGGCGATTCTTTTGAGCGATCAACCCGCTAGTTCGATTCCATCAGAATAAATTTGTCTGAATATTCAGATAGTCTACAAATAGAAGTGTTCCTCAATTGGCTGGATCAGATTGAATGTATCTTCGAGTATAAGATCTTAGATGATAAGAAAGTGAAGCTTGTCGCATTGAAATTGATGAGTCAGACTTCTGCCTAGTGGTAACAGCTGAAGAAAACCAGAAAATATAGAGACAAACTAAAGATCCAAGACTGAAACAAGATGAAGAAGGCGTCAAGAGAGCAATTTTTGCCTTTTAACTACACAATCCTTTTACCAACGCCTGCAAAATCTCCTACAAGGACCTAGATTCGTGGATGAATACACGAAGGAGTTCTACCAATTGATCCCCAGAAACGATCTAATGGAGAGCGAAGAGTAGATGGTCGTGAGGTAACTTGGTAGATTACCACAGCAAATTCAAGATGCCTTGAGGCTCCACTCCCCGTGGACTGTCAAGGATGCCTGCCACCGTGCTATAGTCTCTAAGTAAGTACGACAAAGGCCAATGCCCAGGCCTAATCCTCCCCTGCAAAGCAACCAAGCACCAAAACATCAGGGAGACATACAGCGCAACCCAATTTCTACCCCTCCTAATTGTAACACTATTGATGCGATGTCCTTAAAGCCAGATTCGACTGGCTCTACACTATGATGCTACAACTGTGGCGAGATCGAGCACATACGAAACAAGTGCAAGAAGACTGTTGGACGGCTCGAAAAGCACTTGCTGATAGAAGAACTACCTGACGAGGATCAAGAGCCTATCTATGATAGAGGAGAAGAAGAGGATGATTCTCTGTTGTTTGAAGATCGAGGACTAACTCAAGTTGTTCGAAAGAGTCTACTTGCTCTCAAAAAAAAGACTGCAGAACGATCAATATCTTTCACACCCACTGCATCATTAAAAAAAAATATGTAAGATCATCATCGATAGAGGTTGCTGCGAGAACATCATCTCTCAAGAGGTCGTTTCTAAGCTGAATCTAACCACCGAAAAGCATCCTCATCTGCACAAGCTTTCATGGTTCTGAAAAGGGAGCGAGATGGTCATCGATGGTTGTTGCCTTGTGTTGTTTTCAATCCGACAAAAGTACTTCGACAAAGTATGGTGTGATGTTATTGCCATAGATGTCTATCATCTACTTTTAGAAAGATCATAGCAATATGAACGCAGCATCACTTATAATGGTCATTGAAATACTTACATGTTCTGAAAGGACCGTCAAAAGATTGCTCTGATGCCGATGAAAAAGGAGGATCTACCTAAGCCGAATCCAAAGACCAGCATCAACCTTCTGACGGATTTTTCTTACTTGAAGAAAGCAATGGAGACTCCTAACTTGAGGATGAGTTCTTTTCAGTCTGGAGAGTATGACGTAAACATCTTAGCTGGTACAAGCCGTGATTTAAAGAATCGGATCCAAAAGATCAAGAAATCTTGCTAATTGCACTTAATCCTGTCAATTGACACTACCGCACTAAAACAAGAACAACCTTAACTTTCTCATCCGATGTCAGAATCGCTATTATGACCCCATTTCAGAAAGCTCTTTTCGTGCTCTATACACCTAATGCTTTACCGTCATGTCTGATTTCGAGATCAGATTCTATTGTTTGACAGATCAATGAGAGTGAAAAAATTGTAATCGAATTGAAAGTTTTAATCCTTATATTAATCTTTCCTATTTTGTTTTAAATTTCTTTTGCTATTAAGTTAGAACTTTTACTCTATAAATACGATCCTTTTGGCCATCATTATAATCAGTTTAGTTTGTTTTGTGATTATTGAATCAAAACTCCAAAGAAGAGAGTTTCTTCTTCTTTTGTTATTTTCTTGTTTCGTGCGTCTTCTTTCTCTCTCCATCGAAACATGGCCTAGGCTATGTCATCTTACCACATCCTACTCCTATGACAATCCAAATAGAGTATAAAGTTTTCCATTCCAAGATTTAAAATACTAACTTTTACCACTTAGCCCATTGGGCATCCATCATAACATTTTGGTTCAATTTAAGCATGGAGAATGAGATCGGTCTATAAATTAGTATTGGGTGTTGCTAACTTCATTATTTCCATCAACTTACTACGTCTCATTTGATATTCTAGCTACATTTGCTGGATTGTAGTTAACATTTTACATTTATCTTTTTGATTATTATTCATTATTAGTTTATTATTGTTTGGCCACATGCACCCACCTAGCACTAGATGTCAGTCAGCCTTAGCCGCTTGACTATCACCTATTAATATTTAAGTTTTTGTAGTTCCATTGGGGGCAAAACTAAGATATATCGAGATATCAATTATCGCAATCCAAAACGCAAAAAAACTTTAGATAGATCCAAGGTCACTTGTAATCATAATGATACTAAGAAGCACCCTTACCAAAAAAATGATACAAAGGACCACCACATCAAGAAACCAAATAAAATAATAGACACAACATTAACTTTCCTATCAAATAATAACCAAATATTTGATAATTAAATTTTTTGCTTCTTATATACTTTGCCCTCCTTTCTGTTTTGCTCTTAGGACTAGCATGCTAAGATGATTTCTTGTCCCTTTTTCCACATGAAATATTAATGCCTTGTAACTGAGGTTTTTCACATGAAAAAGGGGGAAAAAACAAAAGATGTGGAATCTTGTGTAAGCATATGATCATTTTGGATAAAATAGTTGCTACTTTTGCCATCATTTTTTTCATATGTCAATTATACAATACTCAATTGCACATAATTGCCTCAAGAGTACTTGGCAAATGATTTTAAACTTATCAACCAACAAACAAGATGCCCTCCAAATCTCTCCTTTCCCCTCCACTTGATGATCCAATATATCCAATCCAACAATTGCCTACCCAACAATACCATAATGTCCCACTAGTTCTACACTATTCAGATAAGGGAAAGGTAACCAAGACACCCCCAAAAATCATGACTCTTTATGGACCGCGATGTCTCAACTGTCCTAGTTGTTATAGACAAACTAGGATGGCTGCATCCCAACATGTGGGTTGGACCAGCATCCCTAGGGACATGTTTGGTTGGGGGAGTTAGATCCTAGAATGGGAATGAGTAACTTTCATTTCAATTGTTTGGTTGGAAGGAATCCCATTACAATTCCAGAAAAAAATGAGAATGCCCCAATACCCCCGATCCAATCCCTACTCTCCCCTAATGTTCAAATCTTATTCTGATTCCGATCATGAGCCAAACATATTAGGAGATATGCCTATTCCAATCCATTCCAATTTCAATTCTAGACACGAACCAAACACGCCCGTCACCTTCCTCAAGTGTTATTATTATATAAAAAGTAAATGATCAATAAGCTCAAACAAATTAAATTATGTGGAACAATCTCTCATTGTTGGAGGATATTTTAGTGGAGCTCAAGCTGATCTACCACCAATCTTGATGCAAATAATTAATTTTGAATTTGTTTAAAGAAAAATAAGATAAATTCTTTTAAAACTAATTATTATCTAATTGGCTCTAGATTTTCTCAATAATTGCAAAGTCTAAATTTAATCTTTAGAAGATGATCCTTATGGTTTAAAGGCAAAACAAATTAAATCTTCATAGCACATGCAAATTCTAAGTTTAATATTCAAAAGTTGGTCTAAAACTAGAATGTATATAGAATGTAGCTTCATTTGACTGCAAGACCAACACTATAGAAGATTTTTTTCCCATCAAAAAATCAGAATAATTCACAAAGTTCAAGCATTAGGCCCAAAATTCAAAAGACCAACCAATTCACTTAGGTGGTGATGACTTGGGGACTGATGGGAAGAGGCAAGTTCCAATGATTGTATTTAATCAAATATTGAAAAATCCTCTACAAGTGACAGCAAATATTTGATAATCATGCCCCCCATTCAGCCAAACTATCCATTGACTAATTATTATTATCACAAGCTAACAAAAAAGCCTAAATATTCAAACTGGCATTCAAAAAGAAAATCCTTAAAATATCAATGCATGGTAGTTTAAGCAATTTATCTAAACTTAAACTAACACCAAAGTATAGAAACCATAATAAAAAGCAATAGTCCCATGAAGTCAACTAACCAATTCTCCTAGACTTGCAACTAATTCTTGAAGTGCGATCCTAGTAGATCAGCTTGCCAACTTTTAAATACATGATCAAACATGAAAATCACTCAAACACATGAAGAACAGCATCTAATGCATTCTTATACATATGCTACCTCTGTAAGATACAAGCCTTTCGGACCTATGCATCAATTGAAATGTGAAATTATCGGCACACTACATTCCTCAAATAGTATAATATGATCGGGGTATATTTGAGTCTTGTTTGTTATTTAAGCATCTAAACATCATTCCATTCAACCTTATGGATCTAAACAGGCATGATTTGTGATGTCAAAATTTCAATTGATGCAAGTATTAAATCCTATGACCATGGCACATCACTTGCTTGTCCAAATGATAAAAAATAAGATTACTCTAGGAATGAAATGGGAAGCTGACTGGACCAGCAGCAATCACAGTTCAATCAAAATTAAGCTACAACAAGATATTACATATACAAACTTAAAAGCCACCAGCAACCACAACATTTAAGACCATGGTTTCCATAAGCTCCTAAAATCTTATCTTTATGCATTACCATAAACCAATGCTCAACCAAACCACGTTAACCTGCATTTCTTCAAGGTAAGGAAATAACCAAAGGTAGAAGCAGTTAAGATATCTGTCATGATTCAAACCAAAAACCTATTTTTTTCCCCTTTTAAAATTTAAATAAAGATCATGCTACAATCAACAGTGTAACATAACAAGCAATAGTCAATTCACATAAAAGAAACCTAACAAGGAAACGTTTATGGATTTCAAGCCACATAACTCTCTCTCTCCCCCCCCCCCCCCCCCTCTCGCTCTGTCTGTGTGTGTTCCCCTGAAGCCCAAATAGTTCGTGAGCAAAATGCTGCCTTTAACAATGTACAATAACAGGCGATAGTCATTTTTTTTAGACACGAAAGAGGAAAATCAAAACATGATTACCTGTGCTGGGAATCCCCCTCTAAAAGCTTGTGGCTCGAGGTTCATCCCTCCTTTGGTGGTTGCCTTGTAGACCCCGTAGAGAAGCTTGAGGTCGAAATCGTAGAGGAATAGTCTTGTTCCTGGCTGGATCTTCTCTACCAACTCTATCTTCCCCTTGGGCAACCCGAACACCCTGTAACTGTAGCACTCCGGCTTTGTCTTTCCGCTGCACATGAAGATGAAACCCGACCGTCTTTCTTCATTCTCCTTCCTCTTCTGCCCCTCGGGCTTCTTCTTCTCCTCAGACTTCTTCTTGTCCTCAGCCTTCACATTCTCAGCTGCCGGTGCGGCGGTCGAGGTCGAGGCCACGGCCCCGGCATCAGCCAAATCAGTCGCAACAGTACCCTTGATCTTTTTCCCTTTGTTTTTTTTCTTAATCTTTTTCGAAGGGGCAGTGGAGGCAGCCGCCGACCCTTTGTTCTTCAGCTTATCCGGTTTCGCCATGGCCGCAAGCTGAGGAAATTCGAATCCAAGACGAAACCAAATCAACAACGATGGAACATCTGGATTCGAACAAAAAAAAACCAAAAAAAACTGCGCTCGGAAACCCTAATCGGAACGGCGGAATACGCGAATCCGAATAGAAACCAAAACCCGAAAGCTAGAATTAAAGCCAGAGAGAGCTAGATGAGAAGAGAGACGAGATTGTACCTGACGATCGGCGTCAAATGACGGCCGGAAGAAGGGATGAAATGGGGATCGAAGGCGGAGAGAAGAACTTAAATAGGAGAGAGGGACGGCTAGGATGAGAAAGAAAGGGAACCGTGGCTCCGGATGGTGGCCACCTGTCAAGCTCGGCACCGGCCCGGTCTCTTCCGTCCTCGAACCGGCCAACCGAACCGCGGATAGAGCCGGGGACTCTCTTTGGTAGGGAAATGAGAATGGACACCCTTATCACATCCACGATTTCGTCCAAATACCCTTTTTTTTATTCTTATTTACAAAGCAAAGCAAATAATATTAATTTAATTTATAAAAAGAATATTAGATACTTGAGATTTTTTTTTAATTTTTAAAATAAAAAAATAAATTTTAAGAGAATAATTATTCATCTTTATTATTTCATATTTCTTATTTCTGTGTAATTGAAAATATGTTATTTCATCAAAAATAAAATATAATTAATACTTCATTATTTCATATACCTAGAATAAAATACAATTAATGCTCATTAAAAATCTAGAATAAGCTATTCCATGATCCACCATGAAATAACTAAATCAGGATAAATAAGAATGAGAGAGGATTGATTGAAATTACTAAATTAGAGTGGCCCACCATGCCTTTTTCACCTGTTGGAGAGAATAAGATAGAATAAGCCCTTATTCCATCCAAAATTGGAATATTCAAACACTACCTTAAGGATTGGATTTGGCAATTATATCCGACCCAGATGGATCCCAATCCAATCTGGCCCTAATGGATTGGGTTGGTCAATGTGTTGATCGGATTTTGATCCGACTAAATTCGAATCCGATAAATTTGTCTCGGATCAGATCGAATTCAGATAGTAGCCGCACCAACCTATTATCCGATGCAAACCTGACTCAATCTTATGTACATATATTGTTCAAATATGGATTAGTTGTATAAAATATGAACTTTATGTACATATATTGTTCATCTCATTTAAGTGGGACAGATACTCGACCAAATAATCTGATGCCCCATCGGATAGGATATGGATAAAAAAAATTTTGACCCGTCGGATCATGGATCAGATTCGGATCAAAATATCGAGATATCGGATCAGATTTGGATCTATCCAAACTCGCATCCGATCCGATCTACTGCCAAACCTACTAAAGGTTCGTCAACAGACCATGAACAAGCTGCTATAGTATATGTTTGATAATGAGACGAAACAACACTTCCTTTTTTTTATTCCGTCCATTGCTAATTTCCTCTCTGTTCAAATGGAGTGCGACCACCTATATCCCCTGCGGCTTCTCCCCGCCATGTCCACCACCACCACCATCGCCATGGGGCACGCAAGCCCATTTCCACCCTCCTTGGCTGGTGAAAAATTATTGCCTACACCACAACATATGAAGCCAAACTCGCTGGTTTAATAGACTCCATTCATCAAGTATACATTTCCGAATCAATGATCATGATTGATTGCATGATACATCTAGACAATAATTTCTCTTGATCGATGCCATCCAAAATTGGTTATCCTACAGCAACCTTAGATCCTCCAACACGTGCAAGTGATAGAGCTTTGATGTTTCAGCTGAAAAAAAACCATGAATAGAGTTCATTGCCTGGGCCTGGCCAAGTGATGGATCATGTCTTGGATGATTGAACTAGGGCGAGTTATGGTTTCAGGTTAGGACAGTGATGCCGATGCTATGTGGAGAAGCAAGAGCTTGGCAAGGCTGTGGATTAAGACCAAAAAAGCAGCAACGGAGAGGGCGACGGTGAGGAAGTTAAGGAAGATGAGAGAAGCAACTTCCACCTCGATTGTAGGTCTGGATGATGATGACTTTGAGAAAAGGCGCCAATATCGAAGGAAAGTACCATGCAAACCATGGGAAATGACATTATCCATCAAAAAATGAAACCATGGGAAATGACGCCACCATAGGCCATGGTAAGGTGACCAATTGCCTACCGCATCAAGTTGATCTTGATGCCCATAATGACTTTGAAGGAGATGATGCCCGCATGCTCACCACCGCTTCCAACCCCAATATGTACAAACTCTTTATCCGGCCGTCACCATCGAACCCGACAAGAAGTCATATGGATAAATTTATAATCTAAAACCATTAGAGGATACAGAATTCGGAGGTGGATAGATAAGAAAGAACAGGGAGTAAATTAAACATACCTCATGGATTCATTTAACTTTATTCCACTCATCCTTGATTTGCTCCCCATTGCTAAGTTTTTGAAGACAAACCAACCCTGAAGGTAAAAGAAGTCTCGTTGTTTGTTGCCCAGGTGTTTTGTAAGAGACTGATTCCATATTAGCTTACAAGTACCAACAATGGTGGCCAGGAGGAATGGAGGACGACAGACGAGAGAGAAGGATTTTAGTCAGCGGACCCATGTACTTAAACATAGAATAGTCTTTTTTCATCTCTAGTTATGTTAATCAAGAATTGCAGTTTATTGGAATTATGGAATGTTAACGGACGGGATTTCTACAATTTATATCGGTACCATCTAAATTGATTTAGAAATAAGGAAAAGGAGAGGTGTCACATATAATTTTCACAAATCTTGGACTAAATAAGCATGGATGGTGCAAACGCTAATCAATCAAAATTTTATGAATTGTCATTGCTACACCATACGCTACAAAATCTATGGGCTGCTCAAATTCTGATTATTAAAATGGAATATATCAACTAGCATGATTGAGATTTGTATTCAGAAATGTGGATCAGGGACAACACGGGGACGCATGACCAATAATGAAAAGAACAAAGCAGTTGTCAAAGTGCTTGATCCCTATGTGTCGGCTCCGAGGGCTCAGCTGATCTTGCACCTGTTTTTTTTGCAAATAACTGCATGTTGGCTGGTCAGACAACTATTCAGAATGCGACTGGATTGAGAATGATTCGAAAGGAGTACTATGAGGCATCCGATCAAAAGATGAACCTCTCCAAATCTATTGTGATTTTCAGCCCCAAGACACCAGCCCGAATTCGGCACGTGATCAGAGAGTCTAGGGATTGAGGAGCACGATAAAACCTTACAGTATCTGAGTGTTCCTATTATTGGCCATACTCTGAGGAGAGGAGACTATGGTGGAGAGGAGACAACGATCCAAAAGCGGCTGGAGGGATGGTAAGCTCATGCCTTTTCTATGATAGGGAATCACTCTGGTGAGATTTATTCTTAACTCCATATCGATTTATCTTACTTTCAAATTCAATGTTGCCCAAGACTATGATGGGCAAATTGAAGCATCCCTTCCAAACCTTCTCAACATGCAACTAAATTTCTTCTAGACCCAAGGAGCCTATGGAATACGATGACGAGGGCCAAATATGGGACTTGGACTAAGGGCGAGGAGATTCAGCCTGGCCAAGGTGCATCCTTCGTGGAGGGATATCTATGCACATGCTTTAGAGGTCATTACTTAGACGTGATGGCTGATAGGTGATGGTCAACCTTTGCGGCTCCTGCACGATCAATGGATTGACGAGCTTCCATTTAGCCGATGGCTGACATTCATTAGTCATGAGATGATGGAGCCATGACGATGAGCGACCTCTACGGTGCAGATGACGATGGATGGATCCAGCGGTGGTGGCTCATCTTTTCGGAGAATAGTTGGAAGAGCGAGTATTGGCCCTCCTTGTCCGGATGTCAGGGTTTGAATGCACTCTTACTCTTCGAGAATGATGATGGTATTGGATGTATGTCCTAGAAGCCAATTCGACAGACACATTGTATCATTCTAAGGAATAAATTTTGTATTTAAAATATTGATTTGATCAATAAAAAGATAAGTTTTATTTTCATTCAAGTGTGATATGTTCTTGAATCGTCCATAAAATTAATACTTACGATACATATTTTTAAAATATTGAGAATTAAAAATATATATAATATATAATTAATTTTTAAATTACTCTCGATCATAGTATCATCATGAGGACAGTGATCGATTCAAATAGATCGACACACAAATCGCTTCATTCAAGGTAGATGAGTCTCTAGTCTATAATGTAAAGACATTGAGCGATAAGTATGGTAGTTGTTAGAGAACTAGTACTAAGCGTGATCATACGAGAGATCACGTAGATTTCTACTCAATCATCAGTGATCATCTCGATGCTATAGTTGTATGAATGATCTTTTGACCTGCGATGGTACGATTGCTCACAGTGAGACTGCTGAAGTTTAACCGCACAAAAATATAACCTGTTTGAGTCTTTGTAAGTGTGTTGGCGACAGTTGATCCACTATAGAAGTAGGATGCGCATCTAGATGGAATCTATCGATCTTGATAGAAAAGAGTGATCCTATGAAATTTGAGAAGCTGAGTCCATAAGTCTGTGGCCACAGCTGTATCATTGATGGAAAAGAGTTTCTATGAGAATCATAATTGGACTTGAGCTAATCGAATATATCATATGACTGACGATGAGATTGGACGATTTATTCATGACCTGCCATCAAGTCGGGATTCACGATAGAGGGACTGAATCACATGAGAACTACACCTTGAGGTTCTTTTTTGATTTTGCTGGATTACCACTACATACTGCTAAGTATCATCTGTGGATTGTGAGAACTTACTAAGATTATTCAAGATCGACAATCCTTGTTGAGTTAGAGTGAAATTGTTTCAATCCATTGAAAAGAGTTTCAGTAATACTATGATAGAGATTATGGTATATCTTGTTACCACACAGAATTGAACCTATAAGATCACACAATAAAGGGATTAGACCTGAATAAAGCAATTGGACTTATGAAGTTTCAATTGGGTTAGAAAAAATCTTATTGGATTCAGAATAACCTTACCAGCACAAGGTTGAACCAAATTTTCTCTTTAAACTTGAATTACTTATTTGATAAGAATAATTCAAGTTAATTACCTGCTAAGAACCTAAAAAAATTAGATTCATTGGACTCCAAATATTGGGTGCCCAGAGTTTTGGATCATATATATTAGGAACCCTTAATTAATTCCTTGATTGAATTTCATAGGGCGCCACTTGATTTGATTAAGTATGGACGTGCCCACTTGAGAGATGGTGTGAAGGACAAGGGAGGGGTGCCTCACCTCCTCTGGTTGGCGTGTGAGAGAATGCCCTAAAGGGTGCCAATCCTTGGTTCACTTAGGTATGGTCAAAGGTGTGGATTACAAGGAGTCCTAATGCGATTAGAACTCATATAAGGTGGCTGATTTGGTTCTGAATAGGATTCAAATCTCTCCTCTATTTAAAGGGCTCTCCCCTAAGAGTTAATCACGAGAATTTCAGTAAGCTCTCAGCCATCCAAATAGCCCCCATGCCCTCCTCTCTTCTCCCTTAGGTTCACATGTCCGAAGACTTGGACATCATCCACCATCCTCACGCCTAAAGTTCGTTGGGCATCTCTTTCTCCTCTACCAGATTTTCAGATCTTGATTACTTCCAGATCAAGTGAAGGAGATCAAGAAAAGAAGAAGATCAAGAAAAGATTAAAAGTTGATCACAAGAACCAGACTTGGTTCAGATTCACAGAGAGATCATTCTTGGAGAAGAAAGATCTACATCAAAGAGGACCAATCTAGGTGTTAGAATTTCGTGTAGGGTGCATACATGTGTATTTCAAATTTTTTTTCTAAACAATGCAGCAAAATTAAGATTAAAATACTTTTTAATCTAATACATGAATGCATAAAACATAGAACATATGGATCTGCTTCATATACTGAATTTTATACTGAAATCAAATATGTGATCGAATCACATACCTGTTTCGCTTTTTCTTTGTTTGAATCTGGATATGAAAGAAGATAGATTTTTTTTTAATGTATAAGTACCCGATCTCTATAGGTATCCACTCAGGATCAGCCTGGAACAGTTTTCTATAGTGTTGATCTTTCTTCTCCAAGAACGATCACCCTGCGAATCTGAACAAAATCTAGATTGTGATTAACTCTTTGATCCTTTCCTTGATCTTTTTCTTCTCTTCTTTTCTTGATCTCCTTCCCTTGATTTTGAAGCAATCACGGTCTAGAGATCAGCAACCAAAAAGGGGACGCCCAAGCTCCTTAGGCATTGGAAGATTGGGACGCCCAACACCTTTGGGCATCAGAACCAAGAGGGAGAAGGGAGGGAGACATGGGGAGGCTTGGAGCCTGCTGAAATTCTAATATAAGACCCTTAGAGAATGGCTCTTTAAATAGAGAAAATATTTGAATCCTATTCAAAACCAAACAACCCCTTAATGTGAGTCCTACTTGCATTAGGAATCCTAACTACTCCCTTTCTTTGACCATGCTAAGGAGAACTAGTGTTGGTGCCCTCTAGGCCTCTCTCTCTCACACCATAGGGGCTTAAGGAATGCCCCTTGTTGGTCCTACATGCCATCTTCATGTGGGCACGGCCCAATTTGATCAAATCAAGTGGCGCCCCATAGAACAATCAAGAAATTGATTAAAGATTTGAACCTTTAATGCATATGATCCAAAATCCTAGGCACCCAATAATTAGAGTCCAATGAATCTAATTCATTTAGGTTATTAGTAAGTAATTAACTTGAATTAAGTTTATCAAATAAATAATTTCAGTATCAGAGAAAATTGGATTCAACCATATGCTAGCAAGGTTATTCTGAATCCAATAGGATTTTTTTAAAACCAATTGAGACTTCATAAGCCTAATTGCTTATTCCTGATCTAATCCCTTTGTTGTGTGATTCAATAGATTCAATTATATCTTGTAGTGAGATATACCATGATCTTTATCATAGTATCATTGAAACTCTTTTCAATGGATCGGAATGATTCTACTCTAACTCAACAAAGATCGTCGATCCTAAACAATCCTGTGAGCTCATACAATCCATCAGTGATACCTAGCAATATGTAGTGGCAATCCAGCAGAACTAAAAAAGAACCTCAAGGTATAGTTTCTGTATGATTCAATCCCTCAATTGTAGGCTCCGACTAGATAGCAAGTAATGAATAAATCGTAAGACCTCATCATCAGTCATATGATAGATTCGACTAGCTCGAGTTCAATTTATGATTTTTATAAAAACTCTTTTCCATTAATCACACCATTGTAGCCACAGACTTACAGACTTAACCTCTCAAATCTCATAGGATTACTTCTTTCTATCAAGATCGATAGATTCTATCTAGATACGCATCCTATTATTACAGTGGACCAACTGTCGCAAACATCTACTACAAGGACTCAATGAGGCCATGCTTATATATCAGTCAAACTCCAGCAGCCTTACTATGAGTAACCGTGCCATCACAGATCAAAGAACCATTCACACAACTACAGCATCGAAATGATTATGGACGATTAAGTAGAAATCCAAGAGATCTCTCATATGATAATACTCAGTACTAGTTGTTCTCTAATAACTATCCGTACTCATTACTCAATGCCTCTACACTGTAGACTAAAGACTTATCTATCCCGAAAGAAGTGATCTGTACATCGATCTATCTGAAATGATCACCATCCTAATGATTATACTATGACCAGGAGCATTTAGAAATTTTATACATGCCTCGAATTCTCAACACCTTGAGAATATGTATTGAAAGTATTAATTTTATGGACGATTCAAAGATGCATCACACTTGAATGAAAAAGAAACTTATCCTTTTATTGATCAAATCAATATTTTAAATAAAAAATTATATATTAGAGTTATTATAATATATCAGCCATATTGACTTCTAGGACATACATCCAACAATCTTCTACTTGAACTAAAGCCAATTGGCCACTAATCTAAATCCCATCTTCTTAAAATAGATTTTCATCTTTGACTGGCTCAATTTCTTTATAGCGGATCTGTCATGTTATCTGTAGAGTCTACTCTTTGCACTTCGAAATATTTCTTTTCGAGATAATCACGTATAATATGGAACCGCCGCTCAATGTGCTTTGATTTCTGATAAAACCTAGGCTCCTTAGTAAATGCTATGGTTCTATTGTTGTCGCAGTAGAGTGGCATAGCATTCGATATCATTACCCCAAGCTCTGCGACGAACTTCTTGAACCAGAAGCCTTCCTTTGCAGCATCCGAAGCAGCGATATATTCAGCTTTTGTGGTCAAATCCGCATACGAACATATATCCTGATATAGACTTGCTATCATCAGGATCAGATATGAAGTTTGAATCAGTATACCTCTTGACTCGTAACTCAGAATCTCTTTCAAAGATCAAGAACCAATCCTTAGTTCTTTTCAAATATTTAAAGATGTTCCTCACAGCTATCCAGTGCTCCTTGGATTTGACTGATACCTGCTCGTGACACTCATAGTAAGGACAATATCAGATTGAGTACATAGCATGGCATATATAAGACTCCTTATGAATAAGACATAAGGAATCCTACTCATGCACTGAACTTCCTCAAATGTGGTTGGATACATCATTTTGGAAAGACGAATACCATGCCTAAGAGGTAAAAATTCTCTTTTAGAGTTTTTCATATCGAATTTCTTCAACACTTTCTCTATGTATAGTTTTTATGACAGACCAGCATCCTTTTAGATCTATCTCTATAGATCTTTATTTCAAGAATATAGAATACTTCTCCTAGATTTTTCATGGAGAATTTTTTGGACAACCATCTTTTAATCGAGGTCAACATAGAAATATCTTTTTAAATAAGAAGAATATCATCCACGTACAATATGAGAAATGTTATTGCACTCCCACTGATCCTCTTATATACACAAAGTTTTTCTTCATTTTTTACGAAATCAAACGATTTGAACACTTCATCAAAATGAAGGATCCAGCTCTGAAATACTTGCTTTAATCTGTATATGGATCTTTGCAACTTGCAGACTCGATGATCACTATCATCACATATGAAATTCAAAGACTGTTCCATATAAATATCTTCCTCAAGATATCTATTCAGAAAGACAGTTTTCATATCCATCTGTCAAATTTCATAATCATAATAAGCTGCAACAATAAGTAAAGTATAAATGGATTTTAACATGATTACAGACAAGATTTTTTGATAGTCAATACCTTCGTGCCGACTATAACTTTTTGCCACAAGCCTAGTTTTATAGGTCTCTACCTTATCATTTGTACCTTTTTTTCTATAGATCCAATTTACATCTAATGGATACTATACCCTCGAATAGATCTACTAAGATCTATACTTGGTTCGAGTGCATTGAGTCAATTTCTGACATCATTACATCTAATCATTTTTAGAATCGATGTCAGACATTACCTCATCAAAGATATTAGGATCATCACCATGACTCTTATGTCCCATAAAGAATATTTTCTCTACTTTCTCCGTAAGCATATCCATGTACCTTTCAGGAGGACGGAAGACCCTGCTAGATCTATGAGGTGGTAGAAGAACATCAACTATTGACTCATGAATAATGGATTCTTGAGGATCCATAGCTCTTTGTTCATCATAGACCTCTTTGTTGGGATTTCATGATTTTATGCATGCAAAAATTTTGAAACAAGTACGCAGCAAAAATTTTAAAAAATTCAGATTAAATCTAGTTTAATCTAAGCATGCATAAGATCAAATCTTAAAACCATACAACAAAAATCAAATAGAAAAAAATAAATAGAGAAGATCTAATCTTAATATCTTGGCTCGGATCAATCTACACTATGAACTGATGATCATGGATATGTTTCGAAGATCCTTTGAAGCCGTACAAGTGTCCGACTTCTACGGATATCCATACGAGACTTCGATCTGATCAGAAGCTTCTTGATTTCACCGGAATGCTAGCTCTCTTGTAGAGATCGCATCTTGACTGGTTGAAAATCTTCTTTTCCCTCAAGGCACCCTTAGAGAAGAAGAAAATAGGAGGATGATGATCTTTACACTAGAGATCATGAGAAAAATCATTTCTTCTCTTTTTTTTCTAAAACTCATACACCAAATCTCTACGCTAGAGATGTAGAAAATTCATGTCCAACTCTTGGACAAAAGGAGAGAAAAACTCATATCCAAACTAGGACAAAAGAGAGAGGGAAGAGGCCCCCAACAACCAACTTTTGGTTGTTGGTAAGAAAAAAGATATGGACCAACTTACCTCACGCCATGCACCTCCATACCGCGCCCTCTCCTCCATGAATTTTTCACGGACGCCTCTCCTCTAGTTTTGGCATCAAAACCTGATCTCATCTAGTTGGTTAATGCCCACATATAGTGCCATGTTTAAATAAGAGAAGAGATAATGTTTTGGTAGGAGATAAGAGTCCAACCTCTTTTGGACTCTAGAATTTTATGCCGTCCAAGACCTTCCTATTTTGTGCCCCATGTCACATGAAAAAAATCAGATGGTGTGAACTCCTTTCATGCTAAAAAACTCATGCAAAAAGGGAGAAATATTAGGTGCTAAAACAAAGTGGGCGTGGGCTGGTTTATGGCGCATGGAAGGGGTGAAGTCCAATCCACATGAGACTCCTCTTTAGGTGGCTGATTTAAACTAAATAAAATTTTAATCAATTCTAATCGTATTAAGAATTGATTAGATCCAAATAGATTGAAATCCAAATCTGATTAGGAACCTAAACTATTTAGATTAGATGTCACCTAATTAGAAGAGGAGTCCTAGTCTTTTTGGACTCTCTTTTGATGCTTGAGTCAAACTCAATTTAATTCTAATTTAATTAGAATTTAGTGCACCCATGAAGAGAAGAATTTTTAATTCAAATAGGAACTCAAACACTCTTTAATTAGATCCTAATCTAATTAAAAATTAAGCCAAACCCAAATCCTAATCAAATAAGAAATTATTTTTCCATACAATTAGGTTATCTCATGATCCAATTAGGCTTGATCAAATCAAACCCATGTTAAGTCAAATTGAATCAATTCACTTAGACTTGATGCAAGCCCCATTGCTTAATCAAATTGAGCCAATTAGTAATTCAATTGCTAATTAATCTTCCTATAACTCACTAACTCTTTAGCGAGTTACTTAATTACAACTTTTACATTGGATTAATCATCAATTAAATTGATAATTAAATCCTATCACGATTCATAATCGTAATTCAACCATCTGATCAGTCAAAAATCTTTTCGTATGTAACCTCATAGGTTCTATTCTGTCTGGTAGTGAGATATATTATGATCCCTATCATAATATCATCAAAACTCTTTTCAATGGGTTGGAACTATTCCAACTCTGCCCATCAAGGATCATCGATCATTGAGATGATGCTCATGGGTCTTACCAGGATTTGCCATACCGAATCGAACCGTCCAGTACGGGGCGTGTCGAACCGTCACGACGGAGAACCGAGATGGTTCCGACATGCAAAACAGTACATGCCGTTACCAGAAAGAAAAAGAGAGGAAGAGAGAGAAATAGAAAGAGAGAGGGAGGAAGGAAGAAAAAGAAGAGGATCCGCCGGAGGGGCCGTCGAAGGCCCTCCGGCGGGCAGCCGTGGCCGTCGGACGGTGGAACGGCCTCCCGCGGCTCCGCACAGGGAGCAGGGGCGGATCGACCATGTTTCTCAAATTTTTTTTTTAAAAAAGCTTTTTCAAAACGAAGTCGGCAAGTGGTTTGCCGACTTCACTTAATTAAGTCGGCAAACCACTTGCCGACTTCATTTTGAAAAAAAAAAAATTTTAAAAAATCGAGAAACAAGGACAGATCGCCCCTGCTCCCCGCACGGAGCCGCGGGAGGCCGTTCTGCCGCCCGACGGCTACGGCTGTCCGTCGGAGGGCCTCCGGCGAATTTTTCTCCCTCTTTTTCTTTCTCGTTCCCTCTCTCTCTCTATTTCTCTCTCTTTCTCTCTTTTTTTTTTCGATTTTCTTCGTCGGTTTGCCTCGGTTCGGAACGGAACGAAGGCATGCCGTATCATACCACCGACTGGCCGATTCGGCCACCGGTACCGGTACAAAAAATCTTGGGTCTTACAATCCACCAGTGACACCTAGCAGTATGTAGTGGCAATCCAGCAGAATAAAAGGTGATAAACCTCTAGATATAGTTAACATATGATACAGTCCCTCTATCGTGAGTTCCGACCAGATGATAGGTCATAGATAAATCATCAAACCTCATCATCAATCATATAATAGATTTAATTAGCTCGAGTCCATGTATGATTCTAATAAAAACTCTTTTCCATCAATCACACTACTATGGCCATAGGCTTAAGGATTCGGCTTCTTAAAACTCATAGGACTATTTTCTTCTGTTAGGATCAATAGATTCCATCTAGACGTACACCCTACTCTTATAGTGGACCAACTATCACCAACATCCACTACAATGACTCAGCGAGTCAATGTTTATGTGTAGTCAAACTCCAGCAGCCTCACTACGAGCAGCTATAGCACTGCAAATCAAAGGATCAGTCATACTACTGCAGCATCAAAAAAATTACTAACGAGTGAGTAGACATTCATGTGACTTCTCATGTTGATTATGTTCAGTGCTAATTGTTCTCGAACAACCACCTGCACTCTCGCTCCAGTATCACTACATCGCAGACTCGAAACTCATCTGTCCGAAAAAAGCGATCCGTGCACTGGTCTATCTAAATCAATCATCATCCCCATGATGATCCTATGACTAGGAGTAATTTAAGAATTAACCATTAATGACATATGTCTCAAATTCTTAATTTTTTGAGAATATATGTCATCATCTTGTTAATCTCTTGGATGATTCATGAACACGTAAAACATGAATAGTATTACAAATACCCATTAAGTACAAAATCATGTCTTAGTAATATGATATGCGTTAGCCAAGATTGACTTCTAAGGTATAATCCAACACTCTTCAAGCTCAATTAACCTCCCATTGCCACCATTTTGGATAAACTATTTTTCTAGAAATATGACGTTCCGACTCACAATCATATTGTGATCTTGTGAAAAGTTATAGTATCCCATTGATTCTTTTGGATACCCAATAAAACGAGCTATTACAGATCTATCCTCTAATTTATCAGTCATCTATCTTTTGACATAGACCGGATATCTCTAAGTCTTAAGATAGCCTAGACTCGATTGCTTACCGTGCCATATCTCATATGGTGTGGTAGGAATGAATTTTGATGAAATTCTATTCAATAGGTAAATTGTAGTTAATAAGGCATATCCCCAAAGATATAAGGGTAAATAAGTGAATCTCATTATGGATCTGACTATATCTAATAGGATCCTATTCCCCCTTTCGAATATCCCGTTGAGCTGAGGCGTTCCAAGAAGACTCCATTAAAAGGCTATGCCTTTGTTCTTAAGATATTTCAAAAATTTTGACTAAGATATTCACCTTCTCGATCAGATCAAAGAACCTAAATGGGTTTGCCTGTTTATTTTTTTATTTTATTTTTGAATTTTTTGAACTTTTCAAAAGTTTCAGACTTGTATTTCATTAGAAATATATATCTGTACCGTGATAGATCATTGATAAAAGTGATAAAGTAGCTATAACCACCCCTGACCTACACATCAAATGGCCCACACACATCAGTATGTACCAAGACAAGTAGCTCAGTGACTATTTTTTTTCGAAGGCAAGATTCACAAGCTGGAAACGACTCAGAACCAAAAATGTCAAGGATCCTATCCTTTTCTACTTTGTTTATCCTATCCTCTCCAATATGGTCTAGTCTACAATGCCACAAGTACTTCTGGTTAATTTCATTTCTAGGTCTCTTTTGACCTACGACACTCACTACTTGCTCGTTTATATTCACATTCGCATCAACATGCAAATGATAATGACTGTCAATCAAAAAATCATATACAATCAATTTATTTCATAAATAAATAGAATAAAAATCTTTATTAAAATTGAAATCAAAATCATCCTGTGCTAGCATAGATACGGAAATCAAATTTTGACTAACTACAAGTATAAAATAATTGTCTTTCAAATTTAATCTAAATCCTGACGATCATCGAAGAAGATAAATGCCAATGATTTCTACAGCAACTTTTGCTCCATTATCGATCCAAAAGATCATGTCACCTTCTTTCAACCTCCTACTTTCTATTAGACCCTGCATTGAAGTACATATATGAGTACTAGAATCAGAGTCCAATATCCAACTAGAAGTAGAAGAAATCGTTACATTAGATTCAACTACGAACATATTTGACATATCTTTTGAAGGCGTGTCACCCTTTTTGATCTTTAGACTCTCCATGTAGAGTGGACAATTCCTCCTCCAATGGCCATTAGCATCATAGTAGAAATAGTTTTTCTTATCTACAGCCTTCTTTGGAACGTCCTTCTTTGACTTGGTCTCTTTCTTTTACTTCTTCGCAGGTTTACTCTTCTTCTTCCAACCAGATTTTCTCTTAAATGAAGAAGATCGCTTCACAACGAGAATAGTGCCCTTTAAACTTTTCAAAGTTCTCTCAGCAGTGATCAACATATTGATTAGTTCGGATATAGTGCAGTCTAATTTGTTCATATGAAAATTTATATTAAATTGACTATATGAACTCGTAAGAGATCGAAGCATCAAATCCGTCGGCAATTCCTTTTGCATATTTAGCCTGAGCTTCTCAAGCCCCTTTATGTCTTTGATCACTATCATATAGTGCTCATGGACTGACAGCTCTTCACGTATCTTCATATTGAAGAGTCTCTTGGACACTTCAAAGCATGCAGTTCGGTTCTGCTCACTATATAACTCTTGTAGGTGAGTGATCATAGCCCTAATAGTAGGCATATGCTCATACTGGCTCTGCAACTCATTTGATATGAAAGTCAGTATATAACACTTAATCCGACTGTCTTCATCCATCCACTTATCATATGCTGCTCTCTGCTCAGCACTAAGACGGTTTGGTAAAACTAGAGGGTCCTAGTCGAGTACATGACTTAATTTTTTAAAAGTTAGGACAATCTTGAGATTTTTAAGTCAGTCTTTAAAATTAGTTCCAGTCAAACGTTGGACTCAAAGATGTAGGCTAGAGAGTTTGAAGCTGACATGATTTAACTATGAGAGCAGAGATTAAGTTAGATTTTTTTACTTTAAATTTTATATTTGTTCCAGGGACCAAAAAGGAAACAAAGACTCCCATTATTTTTTCGAATCCCAACACTCTCCAGGTGGGAAGCGAAAATCCTAACACGATAACTAAATTTTTAGTGGATACTGCGATCCCACCGATACCATGCACCTCATCTAATAGTTATTGGTAACACACACCGATGCGTGGATAACTTTTTTCTCAGATGCTTCTCTAAGTATATTATAGTAACTTAGTCTCTAAGTTATGTGAGCTCACCTAACAATTATTGACTACACTCCTTAGTTAAACTCGACCCACCATTCACAAGCAGGTGCAAGGCCGTCATTAGGTCCATTACCTGATAGATATTGGATCCAATCCCATCTTTGCCCTGGAGCAAATCTTTGCTAATAGTGTGGTTGTGTATTTCTGGTGTAACTGAACCACTGTAACTAGTCGCAAATAATCAACACCAGTAGTACGCCCGCACATCTACAATAGTGAAAGACATCTAGACTTAATATTTATAGGAAGATTTAAAATTTAGATCTCATCTAATCGTCATCATATGACCGATCTATTTGGCATGGGCAAAACCAAACCGTTAAGCAACCATATTCAAGACTTAACCTTCCAAATTGATCAGATAAGTGGAGATCGATGGAGATCCCCTGTTATTTTTTTTAGGCACCAATAAATTGATCAGATCAGCGAATAGAACCAATTAAATAATCACCTCTCAATTACTTGCCTTAGATACCAATATGCCAATTGATCTAAATAGATTAGCTTAAGCGAATCAGGCTCAAACCATCGAGCCGAATTAAATCCTTAGGTTAATCGATTCTACATATAAATTTTAATCGATTTGATCAACAATAATTATATAATCTAAAACTTAATTGATCTAATCCTAATTAACACTTGACTCAATTTGATCAATTACTTAATCAAATAAGATCCATTATATTCAAATCAAAAAACCCCAGATGTAATCTAATTACATGACCTAATTATTGATTTATCCATAACCAAAAATTCTTATGCACAAACATAAATATCAGATCATAAATCTAAATTTTATATCTAAATTCTTTGTATAAAAGATAAAATTTATCATTAAACTAATTTTTAGATTTAACATACAAGCATATATGTCATATATGTATGTAAAATTCAAATTTAAATAAAATTTAGATCTTATTATGATATCACATATCTCATATACAAATCATCAATCAATTTTAAACTAATTTTCAGATCTAAATATATAATCATATATCTCATATATGAGTTATAAATCAGGTCTTAAAAATTTTAGATTTCATACATGCAAATATATATCACATATATGAACTAAAAAATTATCTAAAATAATTTTTAGATTTATGTATGCCTTCATATATCCCATATATGAACTAAAAATCAGATATAAAATAAATTTCAGATTCAAATTAAACATCCATACATCTCATGTATCAATTAAAATCAGATTTTAAAACTCTTTTCAAAAATATGTATGTCAATTTCATACATATAAAACTCATGATTCTGATACCACTATTGAAATTTCATATAGGATGCAAGAACATTTGTTTCAAAATTTTTTTTCTAAATAATATAGCAGAATTAAAATTAAAATATTTTTTAATCTAATACATGTATGTATAAAATATAAAATATATGGATCTACTTCATATGCTGAAATTATGCATGCTGAATTTTATGCTGAAATCAAATATGTGATCAAACACATACCTGTTTTATTTTTTTTTTCTTCGAATCTAGATCTGAAAGAAAATAGGTTCTTTCTTAACCGCGTAAGTGCCCGACCTCTACGAATATTCACTCGAAATCAATCTGAAAGAGCCCTCTATGGTATTGATCTTTCTTCTCTAAGAACGATCACCCTATGATTCTGAACGAAATCTGAATCGCGATCAACTTTTTAATCTTTTCCTTGATCTTTTTTTTCTCTTTTTTTTTATCTCCTTCCCTTGATTTTAAAGCAACCAGGGTCTAGAGATCAACAACCAAGAGGGGGATGCCCAAGCTCCTTGGGCATTGGAAGATAGGGATGCCCAACACCTTTGGGCATTAGAACCAAGAGGGAGAAGAGACGGAAGCATGAAGAGGCTTTTGGAGGCTTGGAGCTTGCTAGAATTCTAATGCTAAGACTCTTAGAAAAAGACCCTTTAAATAGAGGAAAGATTTGAATCCTATTCAAAACCAAACAGCCCCTCAATGTAAGTCCTACTCGCATTAGGAATCCTAATTACTCTCTTTCTTTGATCACAACTAGGAGAACCATGGCGCCTTCTAGGCCTCTCACTCACATGCCATAGGGGCTTAAGGGACGCCCCTTGCTGGTCCTACATGCCATCTTCATGTGGGCACGTCTCAACTTGATCAAATCAAGTGGCACCCCATAAAACAATTAAGGAATCGATTAAGGATTTAAACCCTTAATGCATATGATCCAAAATTCTAAGTACCCAATAATTGGAGCCCAATGAATCTAATTCATTTAGGTTATTAGTAGATAATTAACTCGAATTAATTTTATCAAATAAGTAATTCAAATGCAAAGAGAAAATTAGATTCAACCATGTGCTAGCAAGATTATCCTGAACCCAATAGAGTTTCTTTAAACTCAATTGAGACTTCATATACTCAATTGCTTATTCCAAATCTAATCCCTTTGTTGTATGTTCTCATAGATTCAATTACATCTGATAGTGAGATATACCATGATCTTTATCATAATATCTTTGAAACTCTTTTTAATGAATCAGAATGATTCTACTTTAACTCAACAAGGATCGTCGATCCTAAATAATCCTAGTGAGCTCTCGTAATCTACCAGTGACATCCAACAGTATGTAGTGACAATTCAATAGAACCAAAAAGAAATCTCAAAGTATATTTCACATGTGATTCAATCTCTTTATCGTGAGTCTCGACTAGATGGTAGGTCATGAATAAATCATCAAATCTTATCATCAGTCAGATGATAGATTCGATTAGCTCAAATCCAATTTGTAATTCTCATAGAAATTCTTTTTCATTAATCATACTACTATGACCACAAACATATGGATTTAGCCTTTCAAATCTCATAAGACTACTTCTTTCTATCAAGATCGATAGATTCTATTTAGATACACATCCTACTCTTACAGTAGATCAACTGTCGCCAACATCCACTACAAGGACTCAATAAAATCATATTTATATATCAGTCAAACTTCAGCAATCTCACTGTAAGCAACCGTACCATCGCAGGTCAAAGAATCATTCACACAACTACAGCATCGAGACGATCACTGATGATTGAGTAGAAATTCAAATGATCTCTCATATGATCACGCACAGTATTAGTTATTCTCTAATAACTATCCGCACTCGTCGCTCAATGTCTCTACACTGTAGACTAGAGACTCATCTATTCCGAAGGAAGCGATCTATGCGTCGGCCTATCCGAATCGATTATCGTTCTCATTATGATACAATGATCGGGAGCATTTAAGAATTTTATACATTCTTTTAATTCTCAATACTTTGAGAATATGTATCGAAAATATTAATTTCATAGACGATTCAAAGTTATATTACACTTGAATGAAAAAAAAATTATTCTTTTATTGATCAAATCAATGTTTTAAGTACAAAATTTTGTCCTAAAGTTATTACAATGTGCCAACCGTATTGACTTCTAATATATACATCCACCACCAAGCTGATCCTGAGTAAATACCCATAGAGGCCATATGCATGTGTGACTACAGGAGAACCCATCTTCTTTCAGATCTAGATTCGAAGAAAGAATTAGCAAAATAGGTATGTAATCCGATCATATATTTAATTTCAGCATAAAATCAGTATGCATTAATTTCAACATATGAAGTAGATTTTTTATGTGCTTTGTTCTTATGCATGCATGTTCTAGATTAAAGAAGTTTTAATCTTTAATTCTGCTATATTATTTCAAAAAAAAAATTTGAAATATACATGTATGCGTATATATGAAAATTTAATAGTGGTATCAGAGCCACGGAATTCATATGCTTGAGATTGATATATATATATATTTTTAAAAAAATTCAAATCTGATTTTTCTTGATACATGAGATATATGGATATTTAATTTAGATCTGAAAATTATTTTAGATCTGATTTTCAATTCGTATATAGGATATATGAAGGTATGTATAGATCTAAAATTTATTCTAGATCGATTTCTAGTTCATATATCTGATATATAAATGCATGCATAAATCTGAAAATTATTCAGACCTGATTTATAACTCATATATGAGATATATGATTGCATATTAAGATCTAAAAATTAGTTTAAATTTAATTGATGATTTATATATAAGATATATGATATAATGTCAAGATCTGAATTTTAGTTTAGATCTGAATTTTACATAGATATATGAGATATATGCTTGTATATTGAATCGAAAAATTAGTTTCGAGATTGAACACTTAGCTTTCATATAAAGAATTTAGATCTTAAATTTAGTTTTAAGATCTAAAATTTATATTTGTGCATAAGGATTTAGTCATGGGCAGATCAAAAATTAGGTCATGTAATTAGATTATATCTATGATTTTGATTTGAACATAATGAGTCCAAATTGATTTAACAATTGATCAAACCGAGTCAAGTATTTATTAGAATTAGGTCAAATGAGTTTTAGATCATACAATTATTGTTAATCAAATGGATTAAATCTCATATATAGAATCGATTAAACCTATGGACCTAATTCAACTCTATAGCTTGAACCCAATTTGACTAAGCTAACTGATTTGAAATCAATTCACCGATTTGATGTCTAAGACAAGTCTTTACTGGTGATTTTTAATTGGGAGCTACTTACTTGGCCAATTTGTTTAGTGTCTAAGGCAAGTATGGCATACTCTCCTACCGATCTCACTTACCTGACCATTTTGAAAGATTGTGTTTAACGGTTGCTTGGTATTTTGATTTAGCCCATGCCAATTAGATCAGTTATCTGATAACTGATTAGATGAGACTTAAACCTAAATCTCTCTATAAATATTAAGTCTAGAGATCTTTCACCATTATAAATATGCGGACGTGCTACTGGTGCTGATTATTCTCGACTGATCACAGTAGTTCAGTTGCACCAAAAATACATAACCATTTTATTAGCAAAGAATTGCTCCAGGGTAAGGATGGGGTTGGACCTAATAACTGTTAGGTGAGGATCTCAATGACAGCTTTACACCTACTTGTGAATGGTGAGTCGGGCTTAACTAAGGAGTGTGGTCAATAACAGTTAAATGAGCCCACATCACTTAGAGATCAAGTCACTGCAACAGCTTAGAGAAGTATTTGGGTGAGGAGTTGTCCACACATCGATATGCATGCTACCAATAACTGTTAGGTGAGTTGCACGGTATTAATGAGATCGCAACATCCAATAGAAATCCAATTGTTGCATGAGAATTTTTGCTTCTCTATTCGAGGAGTGTAGAGATTGAAAAAATAGTGAAAGTTTATTTGCTTCTTAAAGTTCCTAGAGCAAATTTAAAATTAAAATACAAAAGTCTAACTTGAATCTTTACTCTCATAGTTAAATAATGTCAGCTTTGAACTCTTTAGTTCGTATCCTTGAATCCAATCATTTGACTGAAACTAATTTTAAAGACTGATACAGAAACCTCAAGATTATCTTGATTTTTCATAAATTAAGACATGTACTTGGTCAGGATCCTCTGGTGTTATCAAACCATCCTAGTGCTGAGCAGAGAGCAGCATTTGATAAATAGACAGATGCAGACAGTCGGATTAAGTGCTATGTACTGGCTTCCATGTCAAACGAGTTGCAGAACCAGCATGAGCATATGCCTATTGCCAGGGCTATGATCACTCACCTGCAAAAATTATATGATGAGCAGAACCGTACTGCACATTTTGAGGTTTTCAAAAGACACTTCAACATGAAGATGCGTGAAGGACAATCGATCTATGAACATTGTATGACAATGATCAAGGATCTAGAGGAGCTTGAGAAGCTCAGGCTAAATATGTAGAGGAAATTGCAAGCAGATTTGATCTTCCAATCCCTTATGAGTTCATATAGTCAATTTATTATAAATTTTTATATGAATAAATTGTATTGCACTATATCTAAACTGGTCAATATGTTGGTCACTGCTGAGAAAATCTTAAAAAGTTCAAAGGGTATTATTCTCACTGTGGAGTAGACTTCTTCATCCAAGAGAAAGTCTAGTTGGAAGAAGAAGAATAAATCCATGAAAAAGCATAAAAACAAAAAAGAGCAGGCCAAAAAAGGATGCTCCAAAGAAGGCTGTAGGAAAAGAAAAGTATTTCCATTGTGACGCTGTTGACCATTGGAGGAGGAATCGTCCGCTCTACTTGGAAAGCTTGAAGACCAAGAAGGACGACACACCTTTAGAAGGTATACCAAGTATGCTCGTAATTGAATTTAACCTAATGATTTCTTCTACTTCTAGTTGGATATTGGACTCTGATTTTAATGCTCATATATATATTTTAATATAGAATCTAATAAAAAATAGGAGATTGAGGGAAGGTGACATAATCCTTCGGATCGATAATAGAGCAAAAGTTGCTACAAAAGCCGTTGGCACTTATCCTCTTCGATTACCATAAGGATTTAAATTAGATTTAAAAGACTGTTATTTTGTACCTATAGCTAGTCGAAATTTGATTTCCGTATCGGTACTAGCACATGATGGTTTTGATTTTAATTTAAATAAAAATTTTTATTCTGTTTATTTACGAAATAAATTGATTGCACGTAGTCTTTGAATTGACAGTCTTTATCACTTGCATGTTGATGCAAATGTGAATATAAATGAGCAAATAGTGAGTACCATAGGACAAAAGAGATCCAGAGATGAAATTAATCAAAAGTACCTATGGCATCTTAGGCTAGGCCATATTAGAGAAGATAAGATAAACAACCTGGAGAAGGATGGGATCCTTGATTCTTTTGATTCTGAGTCATACCCAGCTTATGAATCTTACCATCGAGAAAAAATAACTAAGCTACCCTTTGTGGGACATGAAGAAAGAGCCACTGAAATACTTGCCCTGGTATACACCAATATATGTGGGCTATTTGATATGCGGCCAAGAATGGTTATAGCTACTTCATCACCTTTATCAATGATTTATCACGATATAGGTATATATTTCTGATGAGACACAAGTCTGAAGTCTTTAAAAAATTTAAGAAATTCAAAAACGAAGTAGAGAAACAAACAGGCAAATTCATTAAGGTTCTTCGATTTGATCGAGGAGGTAAATACCTTAGTCAAAAAATTTTGAAATATCTTAAGATAATGGTATAGTCTCTCAATGGATTCTTCCTGAAACATCTCAGCTCAACGGATATCCAAAAGGAGGAATAGGACCCTATTAGATATGGTCAGATCCATGATGAGCTTTACTAATTTATCCTTATATCTTTAGAGACATGTCTTATTAACTGTAATACATTTATTGAATAGATTTTTTTTAAATATGTTCTTGCTATACCATATGAGATATGATATGGTAAGAAGCTGAGTCTAAGTTATCAAAAGACTTAGGGATATCCGACCTATGTGAAAAGACAGATAGATGATAAATTAGAGGATAGATCTGTCACAGCTCATTTTATAGGGTATCCGAAAGAATCGATAGGATACTACTTCTACTTTTTACATTATTAAAATGTGATTGTGAGTCATCAGGCCATATTCTTAGAAAAATAATTTATCCAAAATAGTGACAGTGGAAGGTTGATTGAACTCGAAGAAAAAATTTTTAAAAAGCAACGAAGTATAGATCCTCAGAAATCCATTATTCATAAGCCAATAGTAGACGTTCCTCCACCACCTCGCAAATCTAGTAGAATCTCTCATCCTCTTGAAAGGTATATGGGCATACTTATGAAGCATGTAAAGAAAATATTTCTTATAGAAAATAATGATCATGGAGATGATCCAAATACTTTTAACAAGACGATGTCTGACATCGATTCCGAAAAATGATTAAATACTATGAACTCAGAAATTGACTCGACGCACTCGAACCAAGTATGGACCTTAGTGGATCCACTTGAAGGTATAGTATCCATTAGGTGTAAATGGATCTACAAGAAAAATAGGTGCAGATGGTAAGATAGAGATATATAAAGCTAGGCTCGTCGTAAAAGATTATAGTCAGCGCGAAGGCATTGACTATTAGAAAATATTCTCGTCCGTAGCCATGCTGAAATCCATCCGTACTCTGCTTACTGTTGTGACTTATTATGATTATGAAATCTGATAAATGAATGTGAAAACTGCTCTCCTAAATGGAAATCTTGAAGAAGATATCTATATAGAGTAACCTTTGAATTTCACATTCGATGATGGTGATCACCGAGTCTGCAAGATACAAAGATCTATATACGGATTAAAGCAAGCTTCTCGCAGTTAGAATCTTCATTTTGATGATGCAATCAAATCGTTTGGTTTCATCAAAAATGAAGAGAAACCCTGTGTACACAAAAGGGTTAGTGGGAGCGTAATAATATTTCTTGTACGTAAATCATATCCTCCTTATTGTGAATGATATTCCCATGCTGATCTTGATCAAAAGATGATTGTCTAAGAAATTCTCCATGAAAGACTAGGAGAAGCATCTTATATTTTTAAAATAAAGTTCTATAGAGATAGATCTAAAAAGATACTAAACCTGTTACAAAAGCTATACATAAAGAAAATGCTAAAGAGGTTCTGCATAGAAAACTCTAAAAAGAGACCTACCTCTTAGGCATGGTATTCATCCTTCCAAAACGATGTGTCCGACCATATTTGAGGACGTTCAACGCATGAGTATGATTCCTTATGCCTCGGCCATAGGGAGCCTCATGTATGTCATGTTGTGTAGACTTAATATTGCTCTTGCTATGAATATCACGAGAAGATATCAGTCAAATCCAGATGAAGAGCACTAGATAGCTGTGAAGAATATTCTTACGTACTTGAGAAGAACTAAGGATTTGTTCTTGATCTTTAGAGGAAGGTCTGAGCTACGAATCGAGGGATATACTAATTCAGACTTCATGTCTAATCCTGATGATAGAAAATTTACGTCAGAATATGTATTCGTATACAATGATGGCGCAGTTAGCTGAAAAAGTTTCAAGCAATCCATCATAGCGGATTCGACCACAAAAACTAAGTTACTACTTCGAATGCTGCAAAAAAAAACTTCTGATTCAAAAAGTTCATCGCAGAGCTTGGGATAATGACATTGGATGCCATTTATATTGTGACAACAATGGAGCCATAGTACTTGCTAAAAAGTCGAGATCTCATCAAAAGTCTAAGCACATCGAGTGGCGGTTCCGCATTATATGCAACTATCTCGAAAAGAAATATGTCGTGGTGCGAAGAGCAAACTTCACGGGCAATATGGCAGATCTACTGACAAAGTAATTAAGCCAACAAAAAATGAAAGTCCATCTTAAGAAAATGGGACAAATTAGCGACCAACTGGCTTTAGTCTAAGTGAGAGATTATTAGATGTATGTCCTAGAAGTCCCTTCGACAGACATATTATATCATTCTAGGGCATAAATTTTATACTTAAAATATTGATTTGATCAATAAAAGGGCAAATTTTATTTTCATTCAAGTATGATATATCTTTGAATCATCCATGAAATTAATACTTATGATATATATTTTCAAGATGTTGAGAATTAGAGGTATGTATAATTAATTTTCAAATTACTTTCGATTATAGTATCATCATGAGAATGGTGATCGATTCGGATAAACCGACGCATAAATCGCTTCCTTCGAGGTAGATGAGTCTTTAGTTTACAATGTAGAGAAACTGAGCGACAAGTGCGGATAGTTGTTAGAGAACTATTACTTAGCATGACCATACAAGAGATCATATAAATTTTTACTCAATCGTCAGTGATCGTTTCGATGCTATAGTTATGTGAGTGGTCTTTTGACCTGCGATGGAACAATTTCTCATTATGAAAATACTAAAGTTTGACTGCATAGAAACATAACCTCCTTGAGTCCTTGTAAGTGTATGTTAATGACAGTTGATCTACTGTAAGAGTAGAGTGCGCATCTAGATGGAATCTATCGATCTTGATAGAAAAGAAGCCCTATGGGATTTGAGAAGTTGAGTCCATAAGTCTGTGGTTGTGTGATTGATGAAAAAAAATTTTCATGAGAAACTCAATTGGACTTGAGCTAATTGAATCTATCATATGACTGATGATGAAGTTTGATGATTTATCCATGACTTGCCATCTAGTCGGGATATGATAGAAGGACTAAATCATATAGAAACTACACCCTGAGGTTCTTTTTCAATTCTGCTAGGTTGCCACTACATACTGCTAGATGTCATTAATAGATTATGAGAACTCATTAGGGTTGTTCAGGATCGACGATCTTTGTTAAGTTAGAATGAAATTGTTTCGATCTATTGGAAAGAATTTCAATAATACTATAATAGAGATCATGGTATATCTCACTATCAGATAGAATTGAATCTATGGGGTCACACAACAAAGGAATTAAATCTGAATTAAGCAATTATACTTATGAAGTCTCAATTGGATTAAAAAAAATTCTATTGGGTTCAGGATAATCTTGCTAGCACAAAATTGAACCCAATTTTCTTTTTAAACTTGAATTACTTATTTGATAAGAATAATTTAAGTTAATTACCTGCTAAGAACCTAAATGAATTAGATTCATTGGACTCCAAATGTTGGACGCCAAGAGTTTTGGATCATATGTATTACGGGTTCAAACCCTTAATTAATTCCTTGATTGAATTTCATGGGGCGCCACTTGATTTGATCAAGTGTGGACATGCCCACTTGAGAGATGGCATGAAGGACAAGGGAGGGGTGCCCCACCTCCTCTGATTGGCATGTGAGAGAGAGCCCTGGAGGGCGCCAACCTTTGGTTCACTTGGGCATGGTCAAAGGGTGGGAATTACAAAGAATCCTAATAGGATTAAGACTCATATAAGATGGCTGATTTGATTTTAAATAGGATTCAAACCTCTCCTCTATTTAAAAGGCTCTCTCTTAAGAGTTAATAATGAGAATTTTAGCAAACTCTCGGCCACCCAAACAACCCCCATGCCCTCCTCTCTTCTCTCTTTGGTTCACATGTCCAAAGCCTTGGACATCCACCATCCTTGCGCCCAAAGCTTGTTGGGCATCCCCTTCTCCTCTACTAGATTTTCAAATCTTGATTACTTTTAGATCAAGTGAAAGAGATCAAGAAAAGAGAAAAAAAGAAGAAGATCAAGGAAAGATCAAGAGTTGATCACAAGATCCAGACTTGATTCAGATTCATAGGGAGATCGTTCTTAGAGAAGAAAGATCTATACCAAAGAGAACCAATCCAAAGTAATCCTAAGTGGATATCCGTAGAGGCCATACGTTTGTGTGGCTAAGGGAGAACTCATCTTCTTTCAGATTCAGATTCGAAGAAAGGATTAGCGAAATAGATATATGATCCGATCATATATTTAATTTCAGCATAAAATCAGCATGCGTTAATTTCAGCATATGAAATAGATCCTTGTGTATTTTGTTCTTACGCATGCATATTCTAAATTAAAAGGGGTTTTAATCTTTAATTCCGCTGTATTGTTTCGAAAAGAAAATTTTAGAAATACACATGCATACGCATATATGAAAATTTAACAAATGATGGATCTTTATCAATTATATCAGATGGGGACCAACTAAGCAGATGGATGCGAGGTGGATTTGGAGGATAGGGGTGCACCCACATGTGAGCCTTTTTTTTTTAGAAGGTGGCCTGAAGTCGGCTTCTCATGAGATCCATTCTAAGGGACCGAGGCATGGAGATCCAATCGACCGACCCTTGCTGTGAGTTGGAGGAAGAGATGATAGAGCATATTTTATTTTTATACCTAAGGGTTAGACAAGTTTGGCATCTTATCGGACTGCACCAATACTTCGTCCAGACTGCAGCTCCTGCTTTGGCATTCTTAGAGTACCTTCATAGGAGTGCAGAAGAAGCTATCCCTAATGCGGTGGTTTCTTGTGCTGCATACATGACCCATCACATTTGGCTGGCCAGGAATGGGCTGATTTTTTAGTCCACGAGAAGCTAAACAAGGTTTATCCTAAAGAGAGCTCACATTTCATCTATGAAGGTGACTGACATAATCTCCAGACCCTCAAAAATTTGCGACTCCCAAAAATTTGCGACTCCCATCCTGCTCGTTTAGCAAACCGACAGGTGTTTATCGCTTAGGAGCCTCCTTCTCCAAGATATCTGAAGGTCAATTTTGACGACAACATCCGAAACGAACAAGGCAGTGCGGGCTTTGTGATCCGTGAACCTGACTCCAAATTGATTGCGGCTGAAAAAAGCAATCTCTTTGCACCTACGATACCTAAAGCGAAACTCCATACTACTTAGGTTGGAATTCTACATGCCAGACAAACCCTAAGAGCCAATCATCTCATCATTAAAGATGATTCGGCTACGATGATGATCTGGATTCAAGACTGCATCCATGGAGGTCACACTCATCCCTTTATGAAGGATATTTCTATGATATTATTGGGCTGTCATA
The DNA here is from genome assembly GCF_000442705.2 of Elaeis guineensis. Lineage (NCBI taxonomy): Eukaryota > Viridiplantae > Streptophyta > Magnoliopsida > Arecales > Arecaceae > Elaeis > Elaeis guineensis. Next base: position 95,814,912 of record NC_026001.2, on the reverse strand, counting down.
TATATGGCCAGGCATATCTTTCAAAAAATAAATACCGCAACCGACTGGATGGCATTCTATATCACAGAGCCCCCAAGGACATTTCTATTTTCTAATTCCATGCATTATATTCACACAAAAATTGTTTGAATGTACCATTTTTTAGCCCCCCAAAAAAAAAAAAAGCTCCAACGGCCTTAGAACAAACGGCATTGCTGGATCAAATCTTTGAGTCCACTGGAACAGACATTAATAGGAAATATTATAAAAGTAACAATCAAAGAATATTTTAAGCAAGAGTTGTAAACTCTTCCAAGGAAAAGGTTTGCAGTGTCTACCAAGTGCCACCTTCATTTTTTTTTTTTTATTTTGACAAGCTCTAATGGAAAACATTTAACTTAAAAATGCAAAGTAGACCAAATTCCAGAACTATGGATTCTATGGCGTCAGTCACGACCACAATAGAATCAGATTTGCACCACAAAAAGAATAAAACTAACACCACCTAAGCTAAACAGACAAAATACTGAATGCACTTTGAATTGTCCGAGCCCAGTTCGAAGCGTTATGGCAAATGCCACAGACGCTTATACTACAAAACACTTGCATCAGGTGCTTATGCTGTAAGTAAGCCTACAGAGCAAATGCATCGAGTCTCGTTTTACGTTGGGTAGATGAGGCCCCATCCCCCCAAAAGCTCATGTTACATTGTTGATAGGGAACAACCCCCTAGTTTCAACTGCACTGCCACCCAGTAACTTCATTTAAGATCATGCTAAATGCGGACCAACCCCAAAGATTCACCTGCACTTCCACTCAGTAGGAGAACAAATGTTTCGTATGGCAATCCGCATTCAACTTCAAAACATGAATCATCCCAATCATCTAGACATAATAACTATAAAAATTCACGCACACAATTCTCAGATCTCTTCAAGTAATCATCGTTTCCATTTGCACAAGCTCCCACCCATTCTACCATCTTCGAACCCACATTCGCAATCTTTCCCAGCTGCAATCTCCATTTCTCATATCTCAGTTTTACGCGTAAAAAATAAAAATAATGACTTGAGAAAAACTCCAACATGCATGTATATAGGACCTAAGATTTTTCACGATCCTCAGACTTCCACCCGCAAGCAGACTGCAACTTTCAACAAACTGAATATATCTCCAAGAGGGGCCAAAAATGAAGAAACCCTGCATCTATCAACCATGAACGACAACATCCATGATCCGTTCACTGAATCAAATGTAGCGGCAGCAAAAGCACATTTAAAACTTTCTAAGGGAAGCAGAGGAGTCGCTTCCCTCTTTATTAAGAAAGTGCATTTACAACCGATGCTGAAACACACCCAATAACTGTAATTTTTCTAATGCAAAACTTGTCCACAGTCATATCAGACAGGCATATCAAAGGGCATGTACCTTAGCTACAGCGGCTTGCCAAGAGAGACCTGAAATATACTCAACAACTTCAAAAATTGCGTGACAGTAACCTATACCAACATGAAAAATGTTTAAGAGATACCAGCACACCTGGTAGAACATCCACACTGGCATACAACTGAAACCCAGACATGAAAGCTCAGAAAAGAAGATGATACTTTGACTTTTCACTTCATGGTTTGCAATCTCTGCTAAAAGACGCATTGCCTATACATCTCACATGAAGCTGTAAAGTTACCACTATGGTAACTGCCTAAATCCAGCTTTATTCCTGAGATATGAGAAACCCTGGAAAAAATGAAAGGATCACAACAGCAACTACCATACATCTCCTCCATACATCTTTCACCCCACACCCATATTGGTGAATTCAAGCTATTCCAGAAAACACGAGCTCCACATGTAAACATCACATTTTAGCACCTACGATGAACCTGAGACCCAGGTAACTAAAAACACAGTACTGGTGCTCCAGCAAACTAAAAGGATACTTCCAATACTCAATCCATAATTATATTTCATGCATTGGTATTAAAGATCGACTTGACTATGCAACATTCCAGACATTAAAATTTCTCTTGGGAGAAACACTGAAGATTTACACTGACCAGAGAGTACCTAACTAAGCACTCCCAGAATCCTTCAATCATTGATCTTCCCCGAGATAAGAGTTCAATAGTCGCAATCAACTGTGCTTCCAAAGAAGCTTTCCGAATAACAGAAACCACAGCAGCAGAAGCAGCAAACATAATATAGAAACACTAGGGTGAATGAATTTTAGTCAAAAACCAAAGAGAATTTGAGAATATACACAGGAAATCACTTTGGCATGCTTTCAAAGTTGTCTCTCCTCAAAACTACCTTAACATGTGCCCCTCAAATTGGTCACAACAGGTGCTATATATCAGAATCAGAGGAAGCATGAATATCCAATAGTCAACTTATCCACACTCGGTGAACCTTAGGCCCCTTAAATTTGAACAAATTTATAGCACTATAATTATATCATATGTTATGTTTTACATAATTTACTCTCCTTAGCATCATAACACAATGTTGGCATCCAGAATGTGAAGCTGCTTAAATCTAAGTTTGCCAAAGCAGCATCTAGACAAAATGTTTAGCAAGCCGCGATCCTATTCATAATTTCACAGATTTTCATCCCATGACTAATACTTTAGATCTTTGCAACAAAAAGCCCCAACTAGAACTTAATTATCAGAACCACTCATACCCTTCTCATCCTTTAAATGTTAGGACAGAGGGGAAAACCTCAAGCTTTTTCAGAATGCATTTATTCACCGAATAGGTGATCCATGCTCGTAATATTCCACTTAACTTTGTTCATTGAAGCTGAAGGCAAATTCATGCGGAAAAAATAGTGGTTTTTGTGCTCCATAGTTAAAAGAAATTGTGCACCAAACAGTATGCAGATGCATAATGTATTATGCTTCCTTTTAAAACATTCTAAAAAAATTGATGACAAGGAAACTTCTCGAGGAATGTGTAATGCAGAAAGCTTAACTATTACAAGTATAAAAAAGAGAGGACAATGAAAAGGAAGGAGATAATGTAGTTTGGGAAAGAAGGGGGACTACCAGCAAGGCAATAATGTATATACAGCCAGCTGAAAATGACAAAGATTGGTTGCCAATTATCATTAGCATAATAAGACACAGAGCAAGAAAAACAAGCCCCAATGCAAATTCCAAGTCCAAAATGATAGAAGTGAACTCAAATGAGTTCAAAACATGATAACCGGAAACTTCTTCTAAGCATGCTACACTAATATCAGGATCTCTATGAAGATTCACTCCAGCTCCTATGCCTGCTTCTCAAGAACTCTTCCTACACAATAGCCCTTGGTTCAGGTAACAAAGGTCCAAAAACAAGGGTTTAATATAAGAGATTATACCCAGTGGTTTTTGATTAAAAGCCTTTGAACTATTTCTCATCAAAATGTTAGAAAACAAGCACTTTATTCTTTCCAAACTCATATGCGTTAAGCCAACTGAAAGTTAAACTCTAAGGATCATGTAAATCAAATCATGTAAACACGTCTCACAATTGCAACAACAAAACAACGAGGACGAAGATAAGGCATGATTGGCTCTATATAAACTAAAAGCGTCATCAACCTCCATTTTTTATCCTGCTAAGATGTTACAAAAATAAAACATACACACACACAAAAACAGATCTCCACCCATAAGTTGTAGCATATAAAATATTCCACAATACAATGTGCATCATGAGAAAGTTCAAAATTCCCAAGATGCATTCAAGCTCAATATAGACTTCCCTCAAGCTGAAGTACCACCACTAGATTAAGCAGTAAAGGACCAGTCAGCAAGCACAACTTGACAACCAAGGTCTCCCACCTCCATGTTCCAAGATCCACCCCCTCCACCAACCTAAAACATGCTAGCAAGAATCACAATGCATCTTCCCAACATAAAAACAATTCTCAGTTCTCACTGCAAAAATATAGCAGTACTTCCAGTCCTTTGTCAACAATTGGAATTCTCCACAACAAATGCAATTAAAAACCTATTTGTTCCTCCAAAGAAAACAAAATCCAAAATATGCATGAGCCAACCCCACTTTTCTAGTTGCAACCACTAATTAACTCTGATATTGTATAGGGTAATTGAATGTGACTAATGCCTATAAGATCAAGGATTTAGGTCCCAGCAGGATATCCCACGAGATGTCCCACGGGACATCGGGATAGAATACCACCCCATGTGTCGAGACACACCCGTTCCGCTAGCGTCCTAACATCTCGATCTGAATGTGTCAGGACATTCTCTGTCCCAAGCATCGGGAAGGCGGCGCGTCCCGTTCCATGAAAAAATTGGAACAATCCCATCCCACGAGATTTGAAACCTTGTATAAAATACATTTCATGTGTAGTATGCAACTTTGAAATTCCTTTCTAGCCTTAAAAGACCATTTTATCCAAAGATTAAATATAAGGAAACAACTTTGAATTCTTGCAAAAACACCAGCCACCATAAATTCTCTCTCTATATCTTAATCAACCATCAATTTGCCCTCTAGATGGTCTTCAATAAAATGTTAGTAACTTTCGACATTGAGCATGGCCTCGAAAACAAATTCTCCACTGTCCTTGCTACTACCAGAACCTAGACACAATCTTGTTAAGACCAGAGGATCACATCATATATCATAGAGCGGTTCAAATCAGAACACAGACACACAAACGGTAAGATTGTATCTGATTTCTTTTAACAATAAAAATAGGATAGAGACAACATGAAAGGTAACCAGCATAACAAAATTGTGATTTGTATCAACAGCGAATACAAAACCATTATCAAGAACAATACTTCACCATCTGGCAACCATAAGCTTGCAGGTATTATGTCCAAGAAACAAAACACTATTCTTTTATTTCACCATATAATCTCACAGAATATTTTAATTTAAGTTATTTGATCCCACATATGTGCACATATATATACACATGTATACAGACACAAAATGCACACACATAAGTACATTACCGATATGCTTATGGAATTTAATTCTACTTACAGGTTTGGAAGTTTATCACTGATGAACTTAACTTTCAAGCCAATTCTATTTTCATTAATTATATCATCTGCAAATAGCCTAAATTAATAACTCGTAGATATAACTAGCAGCCATGTAGCATATATGCATATGTGTGTGTGGGGCAGACTTGGATAAGGTCAACGAGATTTGGGCCATATATATGTGCGCGCGTCTTTTTTTTTTTTTTCTTTTGGGCAGCGAAGAGGGGGGGGGGGCGGGGGGTTACTTGGATAAGGTTGACGGAATTTGGGCTCAAATCCGATCAGGTCAAAACTGGACAATAGATGATCCTATATCGATGATCCAAACTATTGAATATAATCTACTACCTCAAAACTACTTGTGCATAAAAAATTATATGATTTGAAGACCCTAACTTATTCATCAAGTGATCAAAAAGTACATCTACTTTTAATTTTAATTAGATGTCCAATTTTTGACTACTTGATGCATAAGCTCAAGATCTCCAAATCATATAATTTTTAGTGTGCAAGTAGTTTTGAGGTTGTAGATCACATTCAACAGCTTGAATCATTAATGTAAGACCCCTATTATAAAGTTTTGACCTGATTGAATCTGAGTCCAATTTCGATAGACCTTATTTTAGTCTGGCTCTGTACACACACGCACGCACTAAAATGGAGGCTCTACTTTGGCAGAGCTCTCCATCCACTGCATGTCATATTGCTCTCCATCTGCCATATGTCCAAATAATATTTACTTCCATAAGAAACACTACTTGGATGGAGGGTACTTTTGTAGTATGGGGAAAAAGAGAGGGCATGTCATGAGGAACATTGCATTCATGGTACAAACGGTATTTAATTCTATGCAAAAATGCTTCACGAATGGCAGTTTTGTAGTTTGGAAAGAGAGGGAGGGCATTTGGTGGAAATCACTGCATCCGAATAAGAGGATGGGAAGGAGGGAAGGCAAAATGATCCCATATTTTTTTGAAACAACAATTTAGGTGATGGACTGATTTGTACCTCTGCAAAAAAAAGGCCTATTTTCTCATGTGTGCAAATTGTTGATGAGTCCTCTTTGGACCTCACCAAGGTCATTGGAGCGAGATGGCGCCCGCATAAAATTTATGTACGAGAATAAGCTTTTTACCCCCACATCGTTAAGTTGTCTAATAAAGCCACATGGAAGTATCAACAATAGATGCGTGCCTACATTAGAAATTTGTATGGGTCAAAATTCACCACTTTAAGCTGCCCGCATACTTCAATCACACTAGAAGTTAGCATAAATTTGAATTTGCTAAAATACCCTCCTATTTGCTCACGTCACAAGCGTCTCTTGGGTGTCATATTAGCGAATCTGTTTCCTATGCCGGCTTCAATTCCCAAGTAAGTTGGCCTTTAGCATCTATTTTGGTTGGTCACATCTTCCCATCTTTGATTCCCAAAGGATCATAATTTTGTATGTATAATCAAGGGAATTCCTGGTATTTTATGAAAACTGGGTTCATGTAGGGCTGAAATCAGATAGGATAAGCATTGGATACCAGTATATCCATATCCATGTTTATTTTATTTGACGAATACAGATATGGATGTTAATCAAATGCATAAATTCATATTGATATTTGTTTTAAATGGATACAGATACAAATCAGATTCGGATATTAATCAAATGCAAAAACCATACCCCATGCATTGCATAGGTTATAAACTAGTTTCACAGTAATAAAACTAAACCACAAAAATGAATGAAATTCCAACTTATGGACTAACTTAAGGGCATGCAACACCTACTTTATAAAAAGAGAAACCCAGGTTTTATAACTTCTGCTAAAAGCACACGACCTCCTTTTCTAGTAAGAGCACTTCTAATAACAATGATACATATCAACTATAAAAATTTTGTTTTTCTTTTGAAAAGAAATAAACAATATAATTAGAACCAAATATATCAATTTGACAACCAACATAATAAGCGACAATTTAAAGGAACAAAAAGAATGTTGCTTCATCATTTTGAGTAATGCTAAATTGCTAAAATCATAATATAATGAAGACAGCTTGCTTTGATACATCAGAAATTAAAAAAAAAAAAAAAAAAAGCATGATGGCAGACACCTACGAAACAGATCTTTAACTCAAGTGTCCATAACTGCATAGACTGACATGCCATAAACAATCACAACCGGTCGGAACCCCATTCAAGGCATCAATAGACATATATCAAAAAAAACCAACATCAAGTATCGAGGCCAACCTAATACCTGATACAATAATGACCAAGCACTAGCACATCATACGCACAATATCACCCAAAGCAACTAATATCGAACTTCACAACATTCCACAATATACACAAGCCTAACCTCATATGATGCCTAACATCGACCAAAATAATCTTCTAAATGGACTCATTTGGTTCAACGGAGATAATGAAAAAATCCCTCATGTTTGGTTACAGAGTTCAAAGGGGAGAGATGGAAAAATAACTTTCCTATGCTAATAAGTTTTCCTATACTTAATGGGAAAGAAAAACCCATGTGAGATATGGAAAAGCCACGTCCCACATGCTGGAAATTGTGGTATTTTTTTTTTCAAAAAAAATGCCCTTAAGCCATAAATGAACTTCTATTATAAATTTATCACTTAAGACTTAATTTTTCACTTGTTTTGTAAAGAATCATGACATTTTATTATGTACTTGCAATCATGTTTCTTATATGAATCCAATAGGATATATCAAATATTAGTAAAGCAATGATGAAAAGTTTTATGTCATGAGGTCTTGCTTGATCAAGATGCTCTTCTTTAGAAATCTTGGGATGGCAATATACTTCAAAATTGCATGCGATTCTAAAAATTATGCATTTGATGTCTTTCCCCTTGTAGGCCCTTATTAAGGGGCACAATAGATATTTTACACAACTTTTCCAGGAAAGTAGATGCTCAATCAAACATGTCACTCTGAAAAATGTGTTTCCTATGCTACTTTCTCATGGTCAACCAAACGTGCAAAAGTCTTTTCTTAGATATCATATACCTGTATTTCAATGACAAAAAATTCTTCCCATGAACCAAACAAGTCTAAATTCCTCAAAAATATTGGCAAATATCTCTAACAATAATAAGAAAAATTATATGGGTCATACATGAAAAAAAAAATTTCTTCTTAACAAATGTAGAGAATAATTACATCCAACATGGTAATACTCATCATACTAAAAAAGAAAAATAAATACAACAAATTAGCATTGAAATGTAAAACAAAGAGACAAGCAGCAATACAAATCATGGTGGTGACGAACTAATTTAATCAACACATACAAGACTAAAAAAAATGCCAAAATTCTTAACAATCTTCAAGAAGCTTAATTTTCTTTACAACAACTACTACTATCAACAACAGTCGAAATCATTATAAAATTAAGTTTATTCCAAGAATAAAATTGTCGAAGTACTCAAACGTACATTTACATAAAATGGGAATCCATTCTTATTACAAAAATAATTTGACCATTCATTCTTCTTACAACTGCCAAAACGTCTAAATTTTTAGTCGACATTGGTGCAATCAAGATCAAGTTCTTAACATTCTTCGAATGCGCACAAATAGAAGCACCTTACATCTGAGAAGCTAGTGCAACTAAGATTGAACAAGTTGCATTTGCATTAACTGACAATCAAAGAACGCCAATGTAAGAATTGTGATACACCAAATCCATGATGCAATTCAAAGAGCCATCCCACTGCAACGAGCTTGATAAAAATCCTTATCCGCAAGCTCCACGAAATAATCATCATGAGGAAGGACGAAGTGATCCATACAAACAAATCTTCAATCTCCAACCTTTAAAAATCTGAAAAATCAATAAAAATGCTCTTTGTTAGACAAGACAATGAAAACACTACAAAAGTTTATTGTTTTGCCGCCCTGCACTTGCCCAATGAGTTTGCTAATAGCAATGATATGCACCGCTCATAAACATGGAACAATCAAGATGCAACTCATCAAAGTCCAAGTCAGCACATACCTAAGCCTAGTTAAGGATCAATGAGGATAGGTTTAATTATAGACAAGGTTTTAAATCCCGTGGAACAAGACTGTCCCAATTTTTTCATGAAATGAAACACGCCGCCATCCCACTCCGTTCCGACACTTGGGACAGAGGATGTCCCAAGATGTCCAGATCGGGATGCTGAGACACTAGCGGGATGCTAACAATCCTATCCCAACACATGGGTTGGTACCCCATCCCGCTATCCTGTAGGATGTTCCGCTGAAACCTGAATCCTTGATTATAGACATGCCCAATTGATGAATGCAGTAGAAAAGGCATCCTATATCTTGGAATGCTGCTTAAAGGTCCTTCATGTTCTAGTTCCATATTGCTTGAAGGTGCATCATAATATTGTCATGATGTGTCATGTCATAAATAACCGCATCAGACACAACCAAGGCAATGACATTGACAGGTACTTCAGGAGATGGAGCCACAAGAGCCATCTGCAATGCAAGGGATGTCGAGGATTACCTTGTTGTAGTAGGTCTAAATGGTACGCCTTTGTTAAATCACAACTCATATTTGACCCGAGAAGCAAAGAGCTTTATAGTTGTGTTTACTCCAAGATTTACCGAATCGGTACAAGAGGGCATACCGGCCACTAACCAAGGTAATGAACCAAGCTGGTAACCAACTAGTCCGATATGGGGACCGATTTGACATGGTTCAATGGACCTTGGCTTGCTCAATCATATGAAATGCAAGTTCTAGATCAACAAGCAAGAGGGGAGAACGGCCCATAGTGATATAACATGGCCTTCATCAAATGCACAACAAGTATTCATGATACATGTATAGTGTCAAGGGCAGGTCGTATGATATTCTCATACACTATACAAGAAGTTCCAAATAGGGATGGCAAAGGATCGGATATTGGTTAGATCCACCAATACCTGATCCATCCCACTAGAAAAAAACCATATCTGTACCCGCCCCATACCCATCTTAGGTCAGGCTCCAAGGACGGATCAGGTCGGGTCGGATCGGGTATATCTGAATCGGCCTCCCCCAACCTCCGTTCCCCATCTCCACCGCTGCCCCAGCATCGCACGCTACCCCATCCCCAAATCCTACAAAATATCATGCTTCCACCAAGATTAAGCTCTCAAAACCTTAATGGACCAACTCACATCGCCACAACTCGCACAAAATCCCATATTCTCAAGAAAAAACCCCAATCAGACATAAAAACCCCTCCAATCTCCCTTAGGTACTCTGCTTCCCCAATTGGGACCAACTCACACCGCCACAACTCGCACAAAATCTCATATGCTCGAGAAAAAACCACAATCGGAACCTAATAAACCCTCCGATCTCTCTCAGGTGCTCTCCTTCCCCAATCAGGATCAACTCGCACCACCACAAATCGCACAAAATCCCGAGAAAAAACCCCAATCCAAACCTAAGAAAGCCCTCCAATCTCCCTCAAGCACTCTCCTTCCCCATGAATCTCCTAAAAAGAAAAAGAAGCAAAAAGAGAAAAATAATCAATCTATGTGGGAAAAGGTCATACCTTTCAATTTTTTTCCATCTTTCCCTTCTTTTCATTGATTTTTCCTATGTTTTACCAGATTTTTCCATTGTTTTTCCATCCTCATGAGTCTCAATTGGGTGGGAGGCTTGGAGTGGCCAAATAGAGAAGCTTAGATGATGACTAGTGTTTTGTCGGAACCCTAGCTGTCGGGCCGTCACCACTAGGGATAGGGACTATGGGGGTAGGGACCCACTAGGCCGCCGCTAGGGGTGGAGACTGGTGGGGGTGTTGGGGACCTGCCGGGTGGCCACCACAATGCCTTGGGTGACAACATGGCCCGATGGGTGGGGGCGAGGGGGTGTGGGCAAGTTTTATGTAAACAAGAGAGGGAAAGAGAGATTTTTAAATTATTTAAACAAGAAAGATGTTCTCGAAGTGGGGCATATCATTATCTATACCCGACCTGAATCCGCTTCGGATATTTTTTCTAAAACCCATACCCACCCTACCTCTTAATCGGGTCAGTTAAAACCCGCCCCATTTAGATCCGGTCAAGTATCCATCGAATTGGAAAAAATTGCCACCCTTAGTTCCAAACTTATCAAAAGGTGATGGGCCCTGCAAACACGGTATATCTAATCACATTTCATAGAGCATATCTTATTTGTTGTGTATGTCCAATCATACAAAATGCAGGTTCCAAATCAACAAGTAGGAGCACACTAGGAATCTATGATACATAGCCAAAGTGCAAGAGGCATGCCACGGGATACTCTCATGCATTGTGTGACAAGTTACCAACTTGTCAAGAGGCCTTGGCAGCATATGGTCCATTTATCTCTAGCACTGTTGGTGGTATCACAAAGGAAGTGATGGAGGACCATGGATTTGCGAGGGTGGATTCTACTGTCATGTCCAGTCATCCGGCTATGGACACCATCACTTTTTGTACCCCTCTAATATTTATTATGGTGATCTTGATAGTTTCTCATGGTTACCTAACTTATTATCCATGCTAAGGATGGAATGTGACTACATATTATCACTATTGTCTCATTAGGACCAGCACTATTCTAAGCCATAAGTGGGGCCACTAGATTTAGCTAGGTTGTGCTAATGTTCCAAGATTTTTGCATTTTATTCCACTCACTTTATATTACTATACAACGTGTATATTTGAACTCTCCTATTTATATAGCAATGATGATCATGAAGTCAATAAGAGTGTATGCTTGGCATGGCCCTAGGGCCAACCAATTGGCATCTACATTATATCACAATGATGACCCAATTTTCCAAGCTAAATTGCCTCCAAATTCATAATCTATCATTATTTTTCCTATCTATCTGCCATACCATCAAAATGGGAATGGATGTGATACACGAGTAAAATTTCCATGCCATTTGTCAAAAAACAATATCATGTGTCAAGATTCGCCGTCTTGATAGCAAACCCTATACCGATGCCATCCTATTATGGTATCGGTATGCAATTTAGTATGGTACAAAATGGCATATCGAGTGTTAATTCAGTACAAGACACTGTACCATCAATATGATACAAGATGTACCAAGCGGTTTGACCTGATACAGCATTCCATGTCATGTGTTGCTTTGGACATGCCTTCTTAAGTTTCGATGAGAATCAAAACCACATATTGCTTAAAAAAAGGGGGGGTTCTTCCTAAGTGGTTGCAAGGACTATCATGCTATTACATTTATGTAAGGAGAGGTACTTAGCCATTTTCCAAGCATATTGCATGACTACATTCTTGTAGGTAAGGAGAAAAAGGTCCTAAACAAATCTTGGTCACATGCAACTAGCAGTGGGGCAACATATTCAAACCATGCTCTAATACCAATTGATGTCGCAAAGGCGTCAAACTTGGATTGAAAACTCAAAGGAGAAAAGGTGCAGGCGCAACCGATTGCCGTGAGGTAGAAACCCCAGGCAGATAATTGTTGAAAGAAAAGTAGAGATGGATCACTCTCTTGCAAAGTCGAAAACACCACCTTGATAGGCCACTCCTAAAATACAACTCTACACACTTGCTCGCAAATCCTAGGAATCCACAAAAGAGGGGAAAGGAGGGAGGGAGGAAGGGAGAATAGTGACAAGGCAAGAACAATTCCTACAAGAGAATGCTCACTAACCAATAACCCACAAGCATCTGTAGTATAATTACAAGAGGAGCCCCAATAGGGATATTTATTAGTAGTACAAGGGAACTTTTCTTTAAACTTCCAATTGGGGGGTTTCCAAGTCCTATTTAAACTTAGAAAATACTAACTACTAACTTTCCTAATAACATCAAGAATTCTCAAAAAGAAAATTCACAAAAATCAAAACTAAGACCAAACTTTCCTGAGGAAACTAAACTTATGTTGGGTTCCACGATCTATGTGGCAGAAAACCACAACCCGTGCGGCCGCACATGCGCCCTAAGTGCTCCAGTATCACAATCTCCAAAAACCAATTAGTTCAAACTTATCTAGGTCCTCCCTATAGTCGCAATTACACAAATTTGCCTATGTTAGAGTAGAAGAAAGTTAAAGGGCGATAAGGCATATTGGGCATCGAATTTCAACCTGATTATACCAATATGTCAGTTGCACTACATCTTCCACGTCTTGACACCTTCTCTAATCATCCTTCTCTTTAAGGCAGACTGTTTCCTTCCCTATGGTCATCTTTTACTCCACCCAATGGGTTGCACAAGCATGCTCCCTCATCCAATACCTTCAAAAAGCAAAAAGACAAAAAACTAATATTTGGAAAAACTAAAAGGTTTAAGAATAACCCTTCAACAAACATTTTTTAAATTGTAAGATAGATTTGCATCATCCATGTAAACATGCAAAGGTCAACATGCAAATCCACAAACACAACAAAATTGAAGGGTAAATGCTCAAAAATTGCTCAACAAAAACAAGTATTGCTATATAAAATATTTAAAAAGAATCATAAATTATTTGTAAAATTTAGGAAATTTCAATTTTTGTATCAAATTGGCAAAAATTAGGAAAAGAAACTAGGATAAAAACATTACATCCAATTAAAACATTTTTTCCAAAAAATCAAAATTTCAAACAGTATGCAAATTACCAAATAATCTTCAAGCAGTTATAAAGCATTCTTCTCTCATGATTTTAAAAAGAATATTCCACGAATGTTATTAAATAAAAGATACTAAAACCTAAACAAGACTCCATGTATAAATTTTTTTGTTTGAAGTTTAATGTATTGCTATTAACCTTCATAAATTAAATTAAGCATTTCATAGCATCCTTATTGAACTTCTTTTGAAGTATACTAATCTCACTCAACCAAATGATAGATAAAACAAATTCTATAGCAAAAAGTAAGTTGAGGAATACAAAGGGCATGCCCTTAATTAACAAATTCATGCAACAAAAAAAAGGTAGACATTTTATTTTATACATTATAAAAGGTGTTTGAAATTGCATCCCATTTTCTAGTAAAAACAAGAATAATCTAGAGAAAAAGGGTACATCAAAACTCATTTCAATCATGATAGGTATTGACATTTTGAACATGAACTACAATTTTAACAAGAAATGCTTCCCATACTAATAGCCCCCATCAACAAACCATCCATCTATGTCACCCACCATTATATTCATCCTCAATATATAGTAGAACTCAGCATATAACCTACTAAACATAATTATCATATTTTCAATATACCAGCATCAAACCTATCTTTATCATGGCCTCCTTAATCTTTGTCAAAGAGATCATACAACCTTGGTCTTAAATAACTTAGCTTTTATTTGTTCAACTAATAAGAAATGATTTTTCTTAATTTTGCCTAACAACATCCAAACAACCACATTTTAATTATGCTTGTCTACACTAGAGTACAAGTGCCTTAATTTCCTAGGATCTGTCCATCCCAGGAATTTTGATAAATGTACAATGTCCCAATCAACATTAAGCCTTATATACATCCGAATTAGAACACTTCAAATCAAACTATATAGGAGTCATTTTCTGTAAATTCTGTTCTCTTTCATCATGGATACATATCATCATGACATTTCAAACAAGAATATTCTCCAAATGCTAGGCTTTTGTGTAGAAGGAAAGAATAAAATAGAAAGAATCATAACTCCAAAAGGTCAGCATCAACCTATGAACAACTTTTAATATTGGAAATATGAGATATATAAATATATTTTAAGACACTAAGGAGCCATTTCCTCAAGCTATATTTATGCCCTTTAATGTCTACCTAATACATAAACAGCAGCACTAAAGACAATATTATATATGCATTCATTCATATATTCAAAAGTGCCCTCATCAAGAGCTAATGTGGTCATGAGATGGAAACCAACCAAACTAGCAGATCCCACCCTCATTGCACAAGCAGTATGCTTGATTCACAAAATTTGCTCTTTGTTGACGTTTCAAAACTTACAAAATTGTCTTCGCCAATAACAATTCTAAAACAGTATGTAAAACAACAAAGAACTTTTGAAAATATAAAATAGTAGAATGACAGGAATGCTTAAGCATGCAAATCATCTGTGTATTTCAGCTATAAATGCACCAGTATCAATGCATAAAAATCATTCTTAAGAAACTTGAGAAAATATGTACCCAGGAATAGGAACAATCCACGCATAATGACTTTTTCAAGGATGACAGCAACCAGATCGAGACCATATCATCATGGTGCTTTGGTGCATTGCTCAAAACACCAGTGACCAAAACATACCTAATGCACGAAAGAAAGCCAAATTATTTTCACTTTAAGCAAGCGTCATATTAGAAACTGCATGAAAAATAATTCTTAAAAGCGCGGTAGCATTCTTCTAGGTAGAGAGGAAGCCCTAAGGGACCGCATCGAATACAGTAATGAATAAACGCAAAAACATCACCAGAAAATACGCCTAAATCAAACTCAATCTAACAGTTCGAAATCCCTGTACGAAAACAACACAGCCCTAAAATTATTCTAACAAAAAGAAAAAAAATCATTCAACTCATGCTAAATTTCTATTAACAAATAAAACTTGAAATTTTACCAATAAAACTTCCTAAACAGAAAAAGGTGGACGGATCTATCTAAAAAAACGAAAATAAAAATAAAAAAGCAATTGCATGGAAGAGTAAAAACCGTAGACGAAAGAAACCCTAAAATCCTCGTGTTTTACTGAAAAAGAGACTGTACCATTCAAATTCGAGTAGATCTCTTTAGGAATCCATACGTACTAACAAAATCAAGCACGAGAGGGAGAGAGGGAGACAGATCAAAACCCTAACGATAGAAATTTCGATGGGATAAGGAATCGCACCTTGATGGCGGGACACGTCGGAGGCTTCCATCCGCCGAACGGGAGATCGACGAAGACGTCGCCCTTTGCTGGGGCGAAGAACGATGGAGAGACGAGAAGAGGGAACCCGACGAGTCCCATAGGTTGCAGCGGCGGCGAGGAACCGGGCAAAGGCGGTTCTATTATAGAAGCGGGCGGCCTAGATGAACGGCTGAGATTGCTGTACCTGAGATATATGGTCCGATGTTACGCCGCGTGGTGCCTCGGCGTAGGCGAGGACTTGGAGACACGAGAGTCGTGCGTCGCCACGCAGGCTAGTCGCGTGCGGCCTTGCATTCATTGAGATTCGTGTACGAGACTGCGATCAACCTTCCAATTCAACATGGAGCCCAAAAGTTTTTTTTTTTTTTGGGTAAGTTGGAGCCCAAAAGTTGAAACCTTATTTCAGAGCCTAGCACCGTCTTATTAGATTCGAATCTTTAAAAGCCTCAAACGTCCAAAAGCTAAATTATTGGAGGAGGGAAAAAAACAAAAAAAACCTAGAATATTCATCAACTATTTCACCTACTCGGATGCTTATTACGTGTTGCTTCTAATAGGGCTTCTGCTGGAAAAATGTTATCATGTTACATCTTTGAAAGTATTAGAAAGTACGTGCATAACCAACAAAATTCTCAAGTCCATAAATATCACAAAATTAATTTATATATCATGATTTTTCATGAATGAAAAAGAAATATATACATTTTTGTGGTATAGATGGTGACCATGAAACTGCAACTTCCGTATAGTTAACATAATACAGAAATTTTGCACACCAAGTCTATAAACAACCATGTTACTTTTCATTGTAGCCTTTAGATTATTATCATTCAACTACTTGTCTAAAAAGAGTCCAAGGACACTGACTACACTTCTCTCTTCTTTTCATTCTAGCACTTTATATTGCCAATTCAATTTCATAATACCAACAAAGCTAGTTTTAATAAGCATGAAAATGGATATTTTAAAAAAAATAAAAAAAGCAAAAAATTTCTTATGCATGCAACAAGTCCCAAGTGTTATCTAACTCCAAAATTCATGATGGATTGATACCTATTGTGGCATGCATAATCTTCAATAGAGTGTTGTGCTTCTAATGTCCATGGTTAAAACTACCTCCATCACATATCTACAAATAGATTTTTTTTCGCTATTGAATACTTTATATTTGAAAATTATAGTATGGATGTTATGAGCAATGCCTTCCTATTTTTGCCATTGACTTATTAATAGTGAAACAGTAATGGCATTGTTAGAAGAGATAGAAGAGCTCACATCCCCATAATATCACATATATGCCTTTTATTTGCAATTCTAGTAAACCTTATGTATTGTTTCTAAAGCAACAACTCCACCCAATAGCTATATTATGCAAGTGCAATGTCACAAACATGCTTATACTTTTAATGAAAATCTTAATCAAATTACATTGACATTATTTACTGGATTGTCTTTGTCCATAGAATATATCCGATCTATAATATTTATGTTATTTGCCCAGTTGTTCGAGCCAATGCCAGTGGACTATGCACCACCTACAATCTTGCCTGAATATAACAAGAATGTTAATTGATCATAATAATTGGCTAATCGCTCAAACTCATCTGAAAATAAGCATCAGCAAACCCTAGATATATGTGATTTCGTATGATCTACAATTGAGATGTCCTTAAAAGCCATCAATCCTTGAATGGAAACAATATATCTTTTAGGAAGGGACTTCCAGAAGATTTAACTAGTCTGATGATGGTTTTTATAAGATTCTCACCAAGCCTTACTCAAATAGAATGGAAATCCATGGATGATTTTGTAAAAGAGATATGCAGTAACCAATGCTATGAATCCAACCACAGGACTGAGTAGCTACAAACCAAATAACCATTTATAAAAGGGACATTTGTTGTACCGAATGCTATGAGAAACAACATATTAATGCTAACCATTTGTGAAAAGCAAATTATTCAAGTCTACTTGTTCGCCTCTGGTATACATCTAGGATAGGTTTTATCTCTGATCATCTGCGCCTCCATCTTCCATCTCCAACAATTTGAGCATCCGATCTGCCACCAACCTTCGGCAATCAATTATTCGAGTACCGAATCCATCATCCTCCTGCAAATCGATACCAAGATTGGGATATCATGAAATAGGATATCTAACCAAAGTCAATCATTGAATATAGATCTAATACTACTCATGCACGAATGCTACAAATCTTACACGTCTTGGTGTAAGGTATGTACTCCATACAATGATCGGTTTGATAGAGGAAAAATATCCAAAATCCATTTGACATTTTTTATCTAAGTGAAATAGCATAGTTATTTCAAAAAATTATCCTATCTTCCAATAGAACACAAACTATAGACCATCATAGTGGTGGTTGTTCTGCAATGATATTTAGATCCCTAAAATAGTGCCACCTCCATTTTGATCCCCATTCAGTAGATACAGTATGTAACCTGTAATTCTCTTTTCACAAATCAAACATGAATTTCTAATTTTTAGGTTTCAAATCAAGCAAGCAAGATGGCGAGGTCGCAGAAAATGCTTGCCAACCCAAGAAGCGACGATGGCAAGCCTGCAACTCTGACTCGAAAGAGGAGGCAAGTTGAAGAAATAGGCATTATTAAACTTGGTAGAATTCTACGACTCTGATCCTGAGAAGTCATCGAAAGAGTTAATGAAAGAATTACAGAAAGCATCATCACAACCCATTAACAAGCAAAAGGAGGACCATCTTAACTATTTGGAAGATTTGAAAGAGTTCTCAAAACATGATGTCAAGGAGTGGGACAACCTAGAAAATGACACGAAAGAAGATGAGCTAAAAGAATATCCCAAAGTCAAAACCATCGGTAAGAAAGAGGAGGAAGAGATAGAGAATAAGATGGTAAAGGGCTTGAAAGATGGTAGTGAGGGAGAGGAACAGATGCTTTACTCTACTCCTGAACCTAATGGCAAGGAAGTCAAGGAGTTGGAAGACTTTTAGGATGATGGCTCCAAGGAAGAGGAGCCAAAGGAGAAACCAAAATCCTATCAAAAGGAAGAAGAGGATGTAGAGGGTATAGGAAATGGTGGCCAGGTAGAGGAAGAAAAGTCATAGCCCTTTGTAGAAGATTTCACTTCATATGGTGTTTCCGATCCTCACCAAATATATAATCTCTTCATGCGGTCCTTTTCTCCAACCACTAGTCTATCACTAGCTAGAAATGCACCCATGGATCAAAACATTTTCATGGCAATTGTCGAAGCACGGAATGAATGGAGTTACTTAATTCAAGTAAACATGCAACTAGAGTAGCAAGTTATTGGAAAGATATTGGAAAAAGGCTCGTATTTGGTAATCCTATATTCATCTAAATTCAAATCTCCATCCGTTGATTTCTTAAATTGATATTTTATCTCATCAAAAAAAATATATCTTTAAATAACTTTTAGAGTTTTTTTTATGCTTATGCTATTTTGATATGCACTTTAATTCTCTAACAAAAAAAATTTGACTCATATTTTTTAATTGTTTGATCATTTTATATCTAAGTTCTTCGGTATAGATGTACTGATGCACAAATGCTAACATATATATTGCTCAATTTTGATGATTTCTTAATTTAGTAATATATACATCACACATTATCATTTTTGTCCTCTTGACGTAAGACATGTTTGTGTGCTAAAACTTCTATTCTTGATATAATCTATCAAGTTCTTATCAAATCCTTGAAGTAGTCATTGTTTAATGCAACGTTTCTTGCTATGTGGCCCTTTTTTGAATTCTAAACCTAGCATAATAATTTTATTGTTAGCCTTTTCTATATCTGCATATAATCTGCATATATGGATTGATTCTTAAACAATTTTCTCTCCCTTTTCCTTTGACAGGAGGTTGGACATAAATTGACTCTATCTTGCTTGGCCCTAAAATCCTTTTTTTCTATCTTTATTTTGTTTTGCATATTTTTTTATTGCATGATATTTCATTACTATTGTACTTGGATTTGGTTATTTTACAAATGTTAGGTCAGGCAATTCTTATAAGCATGCATGTTGTTTCATTTATAATTACTTAAAGCATATTTTTAAGAAAATTATGTCCATCACTACGATGGATATTGCTTTTTTAAAAAATATTAGGAAGATAATTTTGAAAAATGTAATCTTACATATCCTTTATATATATATATATTTTTTTTTTATGTATTTTTTTATGCATTTTTTTTTTAATATTGACTGAATTACCTCTGGTCATATTATAAGCATACTTTTTCAAATGGATATAAAACATAAATAGTCCTCTTTTCTTTTTTTTAGATCTTTGCATCAATTGTCTTGAGAATGAAAGTACACTCTACCGTTGACCTTCTTGAAGCATCCATGTTCTTTAATTGTTTTTCCTTTAATGTTGCTTTATCACTTTCTCCAATAACTTTAAAGTATATCTCATTACTTTAATATACTATATGCTTTGTCTAATCATGTAGCATAATTTCTAACTGTTAGTGTTTGGCAAAATTTACTCCCTTTCTCTAATGGTCCTCCATACATAAAATAGTGTAATATATGGACTTATATATTGCTGGTTCAAGTTGTCTTATATTGCCCACAATATTTTGAACCATTAATGGTATGATAAAATCTTTAAATTAGTTTTTCTTCATAATAATTTTCACATATAAGTTCCTCATTTTAGAATTTGCCTTTTTCAACTTCTTCATCTTTCATCAATAACATATGTTAGAATTTTGTGTCGGGACATGTATGCATGTTTCAAAAAAAAAATTTTCTAAACAATACAGCGAAATAGAAGATTAAATCACTTTTTAATCTAAATTATACATGCATAAAATATAGAATATAAAGATCTACTTCATATATTAAAATTGAATATATACTGAATTTTATACTGAAATTAAATATGTGATCGAATCACATACCTATTTCATAATTTTTTTCTTCAAATCTGCATCTGAAAAAGAGTAGGTTCTTCCTTAGCCACATAAGTACTCGGTCTCTACGGGTATCTACTTAGGATTAGTCTAGAACAGTCTTTTATTATGTTGATCTTTCTTCTCCAAAAATGATCACTCTGTAAATATGAACGAAGTCTAGATCGTAATTAACTCTTTGATCCTTTTTTTGATCTTTTTCTTCTCTTCTTTTCTTACTCTCCTTTTCTTGATTATGAAGCAACCAAAGTCTAAAAATCAACCACCAAGTGGGACATCCAAACTCCTTTTGAACAAGGAGATGGAGGATGCCCAACCCTTTAAGCATTGGCACTGGAAAGGAGAAGAGAGGGAGAGGCGTGGGGACTTTATGGGAGGTGTAGGGCTGCTAAAAATCTGATGATTAGAGCCTTAGAGAAGGTCCTTTTAAATAGACAAAAGGTTTAAATCCTATTCAAAATTAAATAGCTCCTCAATACAAGTCCTATTTGCATTAAGAATCCTTGTAGCCTTAGATATTTGACCTCAAATATTTGACCTCCTTTAGGAGATCCATGAGGTGCCAACTATTGAACCTTTTCATCCACTTTCTCACACACCACATGAGGCTTAGGAGATGTCCTATGTTGGTCCCATGCATCCTCTATCATGTGGGCACGTCCAACTTGATTAAATCAAGTGACGCCCTAATGTAAATAATCAAGAAATTTCATTAAGGGTTTGAACCCTTAATGCATATTATCCAAAATCCTAGGCACCCCACGATTAGAGCTCAATAAATCTAATTTATTTAGATTATTATCAGATAATTTATTTTAATTAATCTTATCTAATAAGTAATTCAAATGCAAAGAAAAAATTGAATTCAACCATGTGCGATCAAAATTATCCTAAATCCAATAGGATTTCTCTAAACCTAATTGAGACTTCATAAGCTCAATTCCTTATTTCAAATCTAACCCCTTTGTTGTGTGATCTCATAGGTTTCATTTTATCTGGTAGTGAGATATACAATGATCTCTATCATAGTATCATTGAAATTTTTTTCAATGGATCAGAATGATTCTATTCCAACTCATCAAGGATTGTCGATCTTGAGCAATCTTAGTGAGCTATCATAATCCATCAGTAACATCTAGCAGTATGTAGTGACAACCTAGTAGAACCGAAATAGAACCTCAAGGTGTAGTTCACATGTGATTCAGTCCCTTTATCATGAGTTCCGACGAGATGGTAGGTCATGGATAAAACGTCAAACCTCATTATCAGTCATATGATATATTCGATTAGCTCCAGTCTAATTGTGATCCTCATAAATTTTTTTTTCATCAATCATATTGTTGTGGCCACAGACTTTCGAACTTAACTTCTCAAATCTCATAGGACTACTTTTCTCTATCAAGATCGATAGATTCTATCTAGATGTGCATCCTACTCCTATAGTGGATTAACTATCACCAATATCCACTATAAGGCTCCATGAGACCATATTTATTTATCAGTCAAATTCAAGCAATCTCACAGTGAGCAATCATACCATCATAGATCAAAAGACTATTCATACAATTACAGCATCGAGATGATCACTGACGATCGAGTAGAAATCTAAGTAATCTCTCATATGATCATGCTCAGCACTAGTTATTCTCTAACAACTATCCACACTCATCGCTCAATATCTCTACATTATAGATCAGAGACTCATCTATCCTAAAGAATACGATCTGTGTATCAATCTATCTGGATCGATCACCATCCTCATGATGATACTATGATCTAGAGTATTTAAAAATTTTATACATGCCTCTAATCTTCAACACCTTGAAAATATGTATCGAAGTATTAAGTTCATGGATGATTTAAGGACACATCACTCTTGAATGAAAGTTAAACTTATCCTTTTATTGATCAAATCAATATTTTAAGTATAAAATTATGTCCTAAATTTATTATAATATGTCAGTCATATTGGCTTCTAGAACATACATCTAACAATCTTTCACTTGGACTAAAGCTAATTGGTCACTAATCTAAGTCTCATCTTCTCAAGGTGGACTTCCATCTTTGGCTAGCTCAATTACTTTGTCAGCGAGTCTACCATGTTGTCCGTGAAATCTACTCTTTATACCTTGATATATTTTTTTTGAGGTAGTCACATATAATATGGAACCGTCACTCGATGTGCTTTGATTTTTGATGAAACCTTAGCTCCTTAGCAAGTGCTCTGGCTCTATTATTATCGCAATAAAGTGGTATGACATCCGATGTCATTATCCCAAGCTCCGCGATGAACTTCTTGAACCAGAAGTCTTTTTTTACAGTATCCAAAGTAGGGACATATTCAACTTCTGTAGTCGAATCCGCTATGATGGATTGCTTGGAACTCTTCCAACTGACTGCGCCACCATTGCATGCAAACACATATCCTGATGTAGATTTTCTATCATCGAGATCAAATATGAAGTTTGAATCAATATATTTCTCGATTTGTAACTCAGAACCTCCTCCAAAAATCAAGAACAAATCTTTAGTTGTTCTCAAGTACTTAAAGATATTCTTCACAGCTATCCAGTACTTTTCATCTGGATTCGACTGATATTTACTCGTGACACTTACAGCAAGGATAATATCAGGTCGAATACACAGCATGACATATATGTAGCTCCCTATGGCCAAGACATAAGGAATGCTACTCATGCGCTGAACTTTCTTAGATGTGATCAGACACATCGTCTTAAAAAGATGAATACCATGCCTAAGAGGTAAAAAAATTTTTTTAGAGTTTTTCATGTTGAACCTCTTCAGCACTTTCTCTATGTATAATTTTTGTGACAGGCCTAGCATCTTTTTAGATCTATCCCTATAGACCTTTATTCGAAGAATATAGGATGTTTCTCCTAAATCTTTCATGAAAAATTTTTTGGACAACCATCTTTTGACCTAGGTCAGCATGAGAATATCATTTTCAATAAGGAGAATATCATCTATGTACAATATGAAAAATGTTATTGCACTCCCATTGATCCTCTTGTATACATAAGGTTCCTCTTCGTTCTTGACAAAATTAAATGATTTGATCGCTTCATTAAAATGAAGATTCCAACTCCAAGAAGCTTGCTTTAATCTATATATGAATCTTTATAGCTTGCAGACTCGATGATCACCATCACCTGATATGAAATCTAAAGACTGCTCCATATAGATATTTTCCTCAAGATAACCATTCAGGAAGGCAGTTTTCATATCCATTTATCAGATTTTATAATCATAATAAAATACAATAGCAAGCAGAGTGCGGATGGATTTCAGCATGGATACAGACGAGAAGATTTTTTGCAACAGCAAGCAGAGTGCCTTCACGCTGACTATAACCTTTTGCCACAAGCCTAGCTTTATAGGTCTCTACCTTACCATCTGCACCTATTTTTCTTGTCTCTACCTTACCATCTGCATCTATTTTTCTTTTGTAGATCCATTTACATCTAATAGGTACAATACTCTCGGATGGATCCACTAAGGTCCGTGCTTGGTTCGAGTGCATTGAGTCGATTTCTGACTTCATTGCATCTAACTATTTTTCGAAATCGATGTCAAACATCATCTTGTCAAAGATATTAGGATCATCATCATGATCTTTATCTCCTATAAGGAATATTTTCTCTACTTCTTCTGTAAGCATACCCATGTACTTTTCAGAAGGATAAAGAATCTTGCTAGATCTATGAGATGGTGGAGGAACATCAACTACTGGCTCATGAATAATGAGTTCTTGAGGATCTATAGCTCTTTGCTCATCAGAGACATCTTCAAGCTCAACTAACCTCCCACTGCCATCATTCTAGATAAACTATTTTTTTCTAAAAATATGACGTTTCGACTCACAATCACATTATAATTTTATAGAAAGTAAAAGTAGTATCTTATTGATTTTTTTGGATACCTAATAAAATGAGCTATTACATATCTATCCTCTAATTTATTAGTCATCTATTTTTTGACATAGGTCGGACATCCTCAAGTCTTAAGATAATCTAGACTCGATTTTTTATCATGTCATATCTCATATGGTGTAGTAAGAATAGATTTTGATGGAACCCTATTCAATAAATAAATTACAGTTAATAAGGCATGTCTCCAAAGATATAAGGATAAATCAGTGAAGCTTATCATAGATCTGACCATATCTAATATGATTCTATTTCTCTTTTCGGATACCTCGTTAAGTCGAGATATTTCGAAAAGAGTCTATTGAGAGACTATACTATTGTCCTTAAGATATCTCAAAAATTCTTGACTAAGATATTCACCTCCTCGATCAAATCGAAGAATCTTGATAAGTTTGTCTGTTTATTTCTCTACTTTATTTTTGAATTTTTTGAATTTTTCAAAGACTTCAAACTTATGTTTCATCAGATACATATATCCGTACTGTAACAGATCATCAGTAAAGATGATGAAGTAGCTATAACCATCTCTGATCTGCACATCAAATGGTCCATACACATCAGTGTATACTAGAGCAAATAACTCAGTGGCACTTTCCTCATATCCCGTAAAAGATAATTTGGTTATTTTTTCTCAAAGATAAGATTCACAAGCTGGGTACAACTCTGAATCAAAAGAGCCAAAGATTTCATTATTTTTTAGTTTATTTATCATGTCTTCTCCAATATGACCTAGTCTATGATGCCACAAGTACTTTTTATTAATTTCATCTCTAAATTTTTTTTGACCTGCGGTACTTACTACTTGCTCATTTAAATTGGCATTTGCATTAATATACAAGTGATAAAGACTGTCAATTAAAAGACCACATGCAATCAATTTATTTCATAAATAAATAGAACAAAAATCTTCATTAAAATTAAAATCAAAATCATCCTGTGCTAGTACACACATGAAAATCAAATTTTGACTAGCTACAGAAATAAAATAACAGTTTTTCAAATCTAATTTAAATCTTGATGGTAATCGAAAAAGATAAGTGCCAATGGCTTCTGTAGCAACTTTTACTCTATTACCGATTCGAAAGATCATGGCATCTTTCTTCAATCTCTTACTTTCTATTAGATCCTACATTGAAGTACATATATGAGCACTCGAACTAGAGTCCAATATCCAACTAGAAGTAGAAGAAATTGTTAGGTTAGATTCAACTATGAGTATACTTTCTAAAAGTTTGTTATCCTTTTTGGTCTTTATGCTCTCCAAATAGAGTGGATAGTTTCTCTTCCAATGGCCTTCAGCATCACAGTGGAACACTTTCTCTTTGCTTCAGCCTTCTTCGAAACATCCTTCTTTGGCTTGCTCTCTTCCTTCTGCTTCTTCACGGGTTTACTCTTTTTTTTCCAATCAGACTTTCTCTTAGATGAAGAAGTCCGCTCCATAATGAGAATAATGCCCCTTGAACTCTTCAAGATTTTCTCAATAGTGACCAACATATTAACCAGTTCGGATATAGTGTAATCAAATTTATTCATATAAAAATTTATAATAAATTAACTATATAAACTTGTAAGGGATTGAATGATCAAATCCATCTGTAATTCTTTTTGTATATCAAGCCCAAACTTTTCAAGCTCCTCAATGTCCTTGATCACTGTCATACAGTGCTCATGGACTGACTGTCCTTCATGCATCTTTAGATTGAAAAGTTTTTTGGATATTTCGAAGCATGCTATGTGGCTCTACTCACCATACAATTCTTATAGATGAGTGATCATAGTCCTGACAGTGAGCATATGCTCATACTGACTCTGCAACTCGTTTGACATGAAAGTCAGTATATAACACTTAACTCGACTATCTTCATCCGTTCACTTTTTATATGCTGCTCTTTGCTCAATAGTAGGATGATTTAGTAATACTAGGAGTTTCTGATCAAGTATATAACCTAATTTTTCAAAAGTTAAGATAATTTTGAAGTTTCTAAGCCAGTCTTTATAATTAATTTTGGTCAAATAATTAGACTCAAAGATGCGCGCTAGAAGATTTGAAGCTAATATGGTTTAACTGTGAGAGTAGAGATTTAAGTTAGATTTTTATAATTTAAATTTATATTTGCTCTAAGAACTTTAAGAAGTAAACAATGATACTCACTATTTTTTTAGATCCCTCCACTCTTCAGATGGGAAGCAAAAACTCTAACGTGATAACTGAGTTTCTAATAGATGCTACAGTCCTACCGATGTCATGTACCTTATTTAACAATTATTGATAACATGCACACTGAATGTGAACATCTTTTTACCCAAATACTTCTCTAAGCATGTTGCAACGACTTGATTTTTAAGTTTAGGCTCACCTGACAGTTATTGACCACACTCCTTAGTTAAATCTAACTTACCATTCACAAGTGTAAAGCCATTATTGGATCTCTCACCTAACAATTATTGGGTCCAATCCTATCTTTACTCTGGAGCAACTCTTTACTAATAGAGTGGTTGTATATTTTCAGTACAACTGAATCACTTTGATCAGTCGAGAACGATCAACACCAGTATCATGTCCGCACATCTACAACGATGGAAGACCTATGAACTTAATATTTATGGAGAGATTTAAGTTTAGATTTGATCTAATCAGTCATCATATGATTGATCTAATTAACATGAGCTAAACCAAACCATCAAGCAACCTTATTCAAGACTCAACCTTCTAAATTGGCTAGGTAAGTAGAGATCAATGAAGGTCCTCTATTGCTTTCTTTAGACATTAATAAATTGATCAGATAAGCAAACAGAACCAATTAAATAATCACCTCTCAATTACTTATCTTAGACACTAATAGATCGATTAGTCTAAATAGATTAGCTTAAATGAATCAGGCTCAAGCCATTGAGTTGAATTATGTCTTTAGGTTAATCAATTCTACATATAGGATTTAATCGATTTGATCAACAATAATTGTATGATCTTAAAACTTAATTGATCTAATTTTAATCAATATTTAACTCGATTTGATCAATTACTTAATCGAATTAGATCCATTATGTTTAAAATCAAAAATTTTGGATACAATCTAATTATATGACCTAATTTTTGATTTACCCATGAACAAAATTCTCACGCACAAACATAAATTTTAGATTTTAAAATTAAATTTTAGATCTAAATTTTTTACATATAAAATAAGTTTTAAATTATGAAACTAATTTTTAAATTTAACATACAAGTATATATCTCATATATGTATGTAAAATTCAGATCTAAACAAAAATTCAGATCATAATATGATATCATATATTTTATATATAAATCATGAATCATATTAAAATTAATTTTTAAATCTAAATATATAATCATACATCTTATATATGAATTATAAATTGAATCAAAATAATTTTTAAATTTATGCATGCATCTATACATCACATATACATGAATTAGAAATTGATCTAGAATAAATTTCAGATCTATGCATATCTTTACATATCGAATATATGAACTAAAAATTAAATTTAAAATAAATTTAAAATTTAAAATAATTATCTATATATTTTATATATTAAAAAAATAAATTTTAAATTTTTTTCAAAAATATGTACGTCGATTTTATGTATATGAAATCAGTGGCTCTGATACCACTATTGAAATTTTATGTCAAGACATGCATGTGTGTTTCAATTTTTTTTAAAATAATATAATAAAATAAAAAATTAAATTATTTTTTAATTTAAATCATACATGCATAAAATATAGAACATAAGGATTTACTTTATATACTGAAATTGAACATATGCTAAATTTGATGCTGAAATCAAATATGTGATCGAATTATATACCTATTTTATAATTTTTTTCTTTAAATCTGGATCTGAAAGAGAGTAGATTCTTTCTTAGCTGCGTAAGCATCCAATCTCTATGGATATCAACTCAGGATCAATCTAAAACAGTCCTCTATGGTGTTGATCTTTTTTCTCCAAGAACGATCACCCTACGAATTTGAACAAAGTCTGATTCACGATCAACTCTTTGATCATTTTTTTGATCTTTTTTTCTCTTCTTTTTTTGCTCTCATTCTCTTGATTATGAAGCAACCAAAGTCTAAAAACTAGCCACCAAGTGGGATGCCTAAGGTCCTTTTGGGTGTGGAGAGAGAGGACGCCCAATCCTTTAGGTGTTGGAACTAGAAGGGAAATGAGAGGGAGAGGCTGGGGGGCTTTATGGAAGGTATGGGGTTACTAAAAATCTGATGATTAAAGTCTTAAAGAAGGTCCCTTTAAATAGATAAAATATTTGAATCCTATTCAAAACCAAATAGTCCCTTAATACAAGTCCTACTTGCATTAGGAATCCTTGTAGCCTTAGATATTTGACCCCCTTTAGGAGATCCATGAGGCCCCAACTATTGGAGCCTTTTCACCCACTTTCTCACATGCCACATGGGGCTTAGGAGATGCTCCATGCTGGTCTCACACACCATCTATCATGTGGGCATACCCAACTCAAATTAAGTGGCGCCCCAATGCAAACAATTAAAGAATTTTATTAAGGGTTTAAACCCTTAATGCATATGATCCAAAATTCTAGGCATCCAACAATTGGAGCCTAATGAATCTAATTTATTTAGATTATTAGTAGATAATTAACTCAAATTAATTTTATCAAATAGATAATTTAAGTACAAAGAAGAAATTGGATTCAACCATGTACTAGCAAGATTATCCTGAACTCAATAAGATTTTTCTAAACCCAATTGAGACTTCATAAGTCTAATTGCTTATTCCAGATTTAATCCTTTTATTGTGTGACCTCATAGATTCAATTCTATCTGATAGTAAGTATGCAATGATCTCTATAATAGTATCATTGAAACTCTTTTTAATGAACCAAAATATTTCACTCTAACTTATCAAGGATTATCGATCCTGAGCAACCCTAGTGAGCTCTCACAATCCATCGGTGACACCTGACAATATGTAGTGGCAACTCAATAGAACCGAATAGAACCTTAAGGTATGGTCCACATATGATTCAGTCCCTCTATCATGAGTCTCGACTAGATGATAGATCATGGATAAATTGTTAAACTTTATCATCAGTCATATGATAGATTTAATTAGCTCCAGTCCATTTGTGATCTTCATGAAAAAATTTTTTCATCAATCATATTACTGTGGTCACAGACTCTCAAACTTAGCCTCTCAAATCTCATAGGACTACTCTTTATCAAATCGATAGATTTCATCTAAATGCACATCTTACTCCTATAGTAGATCAACTGTCGCCAACATCCACTACAAGATCTCAACGAGATCATGTTTGTGTATCAGTCAAACTCCAGCAGTCTTACTGCGAGCAATCATACCATTATAAATCAAAGAACCATTCACATAACTGCAGCATCGAGACGATCACTGACAATCGAGAAGAAATCCATGTGATCTCTCGTGTGGTCATGCTCAGTACTAGTTATTCTCTAACAACTATCCGCACTTATTGCTCAATGTCTCTACGCTATAGATTAGAGACTCATCTATCTCAAAGAAAATGATCTGTACATCGGTCTATCTGGATCGATCACCGTTCTTATAATGATACTATGACCAGAAGCATTTAGAAATTTTATACATGCCTTTAATTCTTAACACCTTGAGAATATGTATCGAAGTATTAATTTCATGGACGATTCAAAGACACAGCACTCTTGAATAAAAGTCAAACCTGTCCTTTTATTGATCAAATCAATGTTTTAAGTATAAAATTATACCTTAGATTTATCACAGTGTGTCAGCCATATTGGCTTCTAGAATATACATCTAATATGTTCACGCTAGCAAAACAAGTATGAAAATATAGATTGTTATTTTCTTAGTCAAATAGCTTGATGGACACAAGGATAAAACTATATATTTTTTTTCAATTTTATCATAATATTAATCAAGGATAACTAATAAGTATTATATATATCAACCACTACTTATTTAACATCTCTTGGTCTTTCTATAAGAAGAGGTAGAGAGCGAAGCTTGTGAGCAAGAGAGAGAGACATCTATGCATTTAACATGACTTGTCATAGTATGATCAGATCTACTCTTTGATGCCATCTACTCTGCACATACAAGGATATGAAAGATAGGATATTTCTCCCTTTATATTTGATTATATTATTTGTACCATCCATTAGCACGATCTTACCAATTCAAGGTTGGAAAAGAGATAAAGGTTTGATGTTTGGTTAGTGACTAAATGAAAAGAAAAGTATGAAACAGGTCCTAATTTTTTTTTCTTTTGATAATACTATCATTTTCTTAACAAAGAATGCATCCATTGATTACAAAAGTTTTTTCTTTTTCTTGGTTATGTAGATGAAAATAGTTATTGATAAAGCTACTTTCAAATAGATTAAATAATGTTCGGTAGTTATTTTTATGGTTATGGTCATTGTCCATTTATTAAGATCCAAAGTGGACATGTCTATTTTGAATGTTAAGTAAAATATTTACCATGTTCTTCTACTTATCTTAAATAGGTCACCTCCTCTTCAAACTTTAAAACATAGGTACTTAACATTCTTAAGAAACCTTAAGCATTTCTAACAAACTAAAATAAGTGGTCTTTAACAAAATTTTGCTATTCTAGAAGCCAAATTCATAGTTGATACTTATCTCTTCCTATGGATGGTTGATACTTGTATTTTACATATCTAAGTTATCAAAAAAAGTACTCAACTTTCATATTTGATATACAAATATTGATAATGCAAGAACCAATATCAAAATTAGCTACTGAATATAAATCATACTCACTTATCCTGCAGGAAAAGATAAAGGTATCCTAGATTCTTGTTGCTTCTCAAGTTAATACTTATAATAAATAGTTAGCTTAAACCATATTTAGTTGTACTCATAAGAAAATCATCCATAATGCAGTTTCTTGGTGAACAATATATTTCTTTTAGACAAACAAGCAAGGATGGTAATTGTTTCTATCAAAGCTTCATGTTCCTACCTGGTCACACAATAATTGATGATTGTCCAAGAACTATTATACTTTTTTTTATAGCATGATATTTTTTCATTATAAGTGCCTTAACAACTGATATTTGTGATAACTAAAAATAGAAGCATATTCTCAATACACAAAACAAAGTTGAAGTCAATCACCTACTTTCAAATATTGAAAAATGCAAGCATGTATATATGAGACTTGGTGATGATGGACAACAATTTGAGCATCAATTCATGGTAACTCTAAAATTATAAATTTCAGATGAAATATTCTTTCAGTCTGCACAGATTTCTTTTTAAGAATTATATAAAAAAATTATATTATTTTCTTATCCTCTTTAATTGGAGCATATTATGAGTTTATGTCGGAATGTATGCTAATATTGGTCTGAAGTTTTGATAAATTCAATTCCATCTTGATTTTTTCTTGTGATGTAATAAAACCACTTGCTTCATGAGTATTTCTTCCACAATCTAGAAATGATCAACATTACTTAAGGCTACTTTCGATGTAATGGTGGCTGTAAGTTATTGAATGATTAGAGTAGGATATTGTTGATGGTATGCGGGGAGGAATAAGGATAAAGCCCTTAGAGTTCTCAAAATAATAGGATTTCCAAAATCATAGAGTTTCCCTATATTTCTATTTTTGCCTGATTTTGACTAACTATGAAAAGAGGGAGTTGATAAGACATTGTAATTAAATGCTCTAAAAGGTGGCCTGGATCTCAATATTAAGAGATATGATGAGGGATTGGGTGATTGGCTGGCTTAGATTGTCTATAAGACATGAAGATTGAAAGAAATTATATTTAGTGGTTTGCATTAGTTTGGATGACTAGGATCAAAGAGAAGGGTTGAATATCTAAGCTAGATGCTTTCTACCAACATAGAGGCTGGCTATTAGCTAGAAGAGAGGTGCCTGGGATCTATGATGTGAATGTTAAGGTTTAAAGGAGAATTTGTTTCTGGAGTTTCTAATAGTTGGAGGCAAGGATTGAAGAGGTTTGAATGGCTAGATTTTGGAGTTTTTCTAATCGAGGGGTCAAGGTTTTAGGGGAAGAAAAGGAATTGGCTAGTTACAGTTAGGTGAATTAGTGAAATGAATGGTAAGAATTGAGTGTATATCTTTTATTAAGGAGAAGGACAAAGATTTCAGGAGGATCATTGAGGGAATAAAAATCTAACTAGATCAGTAAACCCAAGCATGTATCATGCATACAGAGCCTTCGCATGCGATGGGTATTGATTCAATGGAAGGGAGAGTTCACTAAAGAGAACCATCTTATTTTGCCTTTACTATGCTCGGTGGATTAGTGTGGAAGTGAACATAAAGTATGATGGAAAAGAGGCATACCATTACTACAAGGAAGAAATAGAATATTGCATAATTATGAATCAAATAGTAGTTTCTAGGAGCTACGTGACCTATCCTCATGGTCCCATTTGTTTTGTGGGCATGCGCGTGTAAAGAGTGCACGTCAAGATGCTTTCTAACACTTGGTGAGATGGCAAAATCATGTAGTGCCATGTGTTCCTATAATATACATGTAGGGATGCAAATAGGAT
The DNA here is from genome assembly GCF_000442705.2 of Elaeis guineensis. NCBI lineage: Eukaryota > Viridiplantae > Streptophyta > Magnoliopsida > Arecales > Arecaceae > Elaeis > Elaeis guineensis. The sequence goes on along the minus strand of NC_026001.2, from coordinate 95,781,585 downwards.
GAAAAGTGTGGTTATCAAGTACTAAAAGTGTGGTCTACAAGCATGTACGTATGTACAAGTGATTGTGCTACATTAGCCCAACTATAAGTGTCCATGGGTTCAAGTGTTGACTGAAATAGGAGACATTTTGGGGACATTTTAAGGTTCATTTATGAACAAGTATTAGCTTATAATGACAAAGGTGAGTATGCATAGGTAATCTGGGTTGGCTTTTAATCTAGATATTAGATAATTAGATAGGTTTAGAGATGTGTCAAGGATCTTTTGGAGCTTCTTAATAATAAATTAAGGAGGTCAAGAGGAAGGAAAGTAGGGGGAAATTTGGAGAAATTAGAGAATTATTAGACAATAGGTTGTTGGTTGAATAGAAGAGTTGGTGCTTCATTTGGAAGATATGAATGGAGTTACTAACCACATGATCAGCAAGAATTTTTTTCATACAAAAGCTTGAGGTATCTATAATGATCGGTATGCATAACTCGTTTAAAATAAGTTGGTTTAAGTCTACAATAAAATGCTATACCGATTTAATATGAGTAACCCAATTATCTTAGGTTGGAATTCTTATTTGGCCAACAACTTGGGAAGTGGATTAACATTCCTATTTTTAAGACATAAAAACTTTAGCCTTATTCTTATATTAGTTAAATAGTTTTAAATAAATGAAATTGATAGTCATATTCGAGATATGCCGAACCGAGCTGAACTATCTGGCTCATCTTATATTGAACTAAATCAGCATAAAATCAATATAGTTCAGTCTATTTTTCGACAAAACCCCTCGAAGTACAACCGATGCAAGATAGTTCACACCTTTTTAAATCTATTCAACTTGACTCCCCCTATTTCAATAAAAGAGAGGCCTGCCTCTCTATCCTTCTCAAGTCTTTTTTTTTGCTTTCTTCTTCAAAGCAACCCCTCTCCTCCACCCGCCCCCAAAACAAAATTTTGCCACAAACTTTGGGATTTCAAAGATTAAAGGAAGATCCAACCCAAAGCAAGATGAGGTGGCTCTCTTCCACCTCATTTCTCGCTTCTTTTTTTTATCATTAAAAAATATCAAGAAAATAGAAAAAAAGAGGAGGTCATGCCAAATTTTTTATTTTGATATAATTTCATGATATACTATATATGTACACAATGAGATTAAAATATTTAATTTTTATTAAATATATAATTTTAATAAAAATATATTTTTGGTTTAAAAATTAAGAAAATAAAATAAAATTCAAAACAACACAATAAAATCAGAATATTATTCAAGGGCATGCAAACTCTCTTAACCAAAACTTGGGTTCATTTATTCAAGTTTGGATGCAATCACGCATATAGTAGTCTAGGTCCAAATTTGAATAAAATTAAGAATAAGTAGCCTTCGATGCATGCCTAGAGACTTAAAAAAAATATATAATATTCATAGTAGAATTGAATATGGTTCTAAGCTCAAATTAATTTTTAAAATTTTAAAATTTTTTAATTTAAAATATTATTAAAATATAAAAAATATGAAAATAGTATATATTAGATAATTTAAAATTAATTCTTAATTTAAAAATATATTTTTTTGAACTTGTGATATTTAAATTTATTTTAAATTCAAAATTATTTAAAAATTCAAGTGACACGAAAAATTATGAAAAATTAGAACACATATTATATAATTCAAAAGTATTTTTTGAATCAAAAAATATAATTTTATTGATAAAAATTTTATTATTTATAAATAAATAATTAATTAACATTCTTGTTACACCTGCTGGAACAAATACATCGAGGAGGATCGCGTGCGGCGAGCTGTGGACGTTCATTTATATTTGCATTTCAAGGAGTATCGCCACCGCATTCATCAGCATTGGTATCATGTGATGCAGGATCATGGGGTGGAGGTAGCGCGGCAGCGGCCCTATGACAACATCACTATGGATGATTGGGCTCTCATATGCCGGCATTACGAGGATTCGACATATCAAATTACACATTCAAACTTTTTTTTTAGAGTTTAATGATTGAATCATTTATTTTTAAATTCAGCTTGTTACCTACTAATTTGACTGCTAACTGTACCGAGATGATGTGCCCAGAATGCCGTGAATCGAACGAGACAGATCGTATGACATTGTGGGGGTTCAAGGTCGTTCACTCGTCATATGAAGCAAATGGTAAGTAATTTCTAATTAGTATATTTTAACTCTCTAACTATTTAAAAATTTTTTAATTAATTATTCTCAAATTGTGGAGAGATGCAAAGAGTGACGAGCTTCCTGGTAAAATCGATATCTACCAGCGGACCCATCAGTGATGGCCAAGGGAGTGGACGACGGGGAGCCAGGAGCATTTTGTAAATTTTTTTAATTATTTTTTTATTTACAGTTTGATTTTTAGTATGAAATTAAAATAACTATGACTTTAATTTTCAAGACCGTATGATAGGCATCAAATCCCAGCCTACCCTTAAAGGATCGGTCGCACCCACGGATGATAAGATCTGTGATCAGGTGTTTGGTACGTGATCCTATTATATTAGAGGTATAAGGCATGGGATCAGTGCTCCCTCATCCTCACACTCGTCTAGGACTGACATCCATGCTGTCTACGATGCTCGACTGACGGAGATGCAGAGGTAGGCTGAACAGTGAACTGATGAATTGACTGTATGCATCGACGAGTATCAATGGTTTTAGATCCAAATGATGGCGTAGATGATGCAGCTGATGAAGTAGCAACAAACCGGCTCGAGCTCTTCCGAGCGCTCTCCTTCTCCAGCTCGTTCTCCTTCTACAGATATCGATACTTAACGGTCTCTTTATGTAGCTTTTTATTTTTATTTTAGATCTTTTGTAATTTTAATTTAATATAATAAAATGATAAAATTTATTTATAAATTTATTGTATAAATTTTTATTTTTAATTTATAAAAATATTATAAAAATATTATAAATATAACTTAAATATAAATTTATAAATTATTTTTTAAAAAAATATGTATAAATTTTTAGTGATGGAGTTATTTTCGATGAAATATTAGTCGCCAAAAAATATGTTAGCGACAAAAAATTGATCGCAAATAATTTTTTTAATAAATTTAAAACTATTAAAATTTTATATTAAATTAATAACAATGAAAATATTTTCATCGTAAATAATTGATAATTTATTAGTGATGAAAATTTATATAAAAAATTATCATATTTGCGATGAAAAATTTATGTCGCTAATATTTTTTTTAAATTTGATTTTCATAAAAATTTTTAATTAAATTAATAGCAATGAATGTGATCATCGTAAATAATTATTTTTTATTAGCGACGTAGTATTTCATCATAAATTATCATTTTTTACGACTAAAATTTTTCATCGTAAATAGTTTTCGAAAAAAAATTTAACGATGAAAATTTTTGATCGGTAATATCGATTATTGGTGACAAAATTTTTTTTCATCGTATAAAATTATCAACGACGTCATTATTTACGATAAAATATTAACGATGATAATTTCGTCACTAATAACTATTATCGATGAAAATTCATTATTAGCGACGAATTTTTTGCATCGCTAATATTCTGTTTTATTGTAGTGCAAGAAGGCACAAATTCAGACTATAATGCAGAAAAGCTTAGATAATTATGTCAATAAGATAAAGTGGCTAGAAATAGGATATGATTTGGACCATCATACTACGAGTCAAGCTCTGGCTTGCGATCAGCAGGAGAGAGTCAGACTTCAAAAGGACCTCTTTGGTTAAAAAGATCAACAATAGAGATGGTGAAAAATTAGAATTTTCTCCCTAACAAAGGACTAGAATAACGTATCAACATTATCAAAATTTATGAATAAAGAAATTCTTTTAAATATATGGGTGCGTCTTTGTGTTTTGCGTTTGCGCGCACATAATTTAAAAGAGTTGCAGCAGTGAAGCTGATTCTCATAATTAGATTTTCATGTAAAATTTAAAAGAGGTTGGACGTGAAAAGTTCCTCATCATTCATTTTCTAACAATATTTAAAGAGTAACAATATGATAATGGAGACAAAGGGACAAATGCGCTACTACAAATATAAAATGTAACATACAAAGTTATCTCTGAATATAAAACATTATAAATTAAAAAAAAACTAAATAATTAAATATGGATTCTCTATAGGGTCTTCTGGATTTGAATGAAATGAAAATTTTAAGAACGCACTAGCATGTGTACATTAAAAATAGAGGGTGAAAAGGAAAGAAATGAAATAGAATTGAATCTCGTCATAGTTTCATGCTACAAGTCTCGCGCTTTCCCTTATTGCTTTCTCTTCATCCCCCTACTGCCCTCTATCCCTTTCTCTCAATTTGCTTCCACTTCCCTGAACCAAATGGAACCTTCACACTTTTGAGTAGAATATAAATGATTTATATTAACAAGAGTTTTTGATTAGGCAAGCAAATCAGGAAAGAAAGTGACAACCTATAGACTTGGATTCCTTATTCGGATGGATATGGATGAACAAATCAAGACATGAAAGCGTTCCAATTCTGCAATCACAATACTAAAGCTTGTAGAATATTATTTCTATACAAATTCAAAGCACGCAAAAATATATAAGTTTAAGCATTACTCTACTACTTAGAAAGTTTTAATTTCTATGTATCATCAACATTGTTTTGTATCTTTGAATAAGATACTTAATTTTGATATTGCATCTACCATTTTAGGCTTTGCGTGATGTACTCTTAAATGTTTTGCAAGAAGACCAGTCATCCAAAAGGTTAGATGTTTGTTACTCATTTTTTCTTATTTTTGATGGTTTAAGTTAAGAAGGCTTCCACAATATCCAATTGTTGCGGCCTTTCTCCGGTGAATTAGTAGGCCGAGGGCTGAGTTGCTGTGTCTATACGTCGCATGGTGAGATATTGGAAGAGGATGGTTTGTCGTCGAAGAAGGTGCACAATCAAGAAGGCCGAGATCGAGAGCGAAGGTGGCGACAGGTGTCAGCGATGGCCTCCTTCCGGTGTCGGAGAAGGTGATGACCTACAAAGGAATTTCTGTCAGACGTGACTCTGACGAGAATCCTCCGACACTCAAGTCAGCAAAACAGCTTAATAGAGAGGAAAGAGCAGCAGAGTTTGGATGTCTAGATCTAATATATCTAAAGAGCTCTCTGCTTACCTCTATTTATAGAGGGAGTAAAGTAGACGATGAAAGGACAGGTAATAATGCCAGTCATATACTGTCAGCCGCATGGGCATCCTTAAATGGCTCGACGGCGAACGTGCCTTCTGTTCGGCGCATACATGGCCGTGACGGTAAATGCTATCTCGCATGGGGCATAATAAATGATCTCGTGGATGCAATTAATAATTCAGAGCATCCCATCATGGCATGCAGCCAGCCGGCCAAGGTATGGTATCCTAGAGATGTGACCTGATATGGCATGTCAGAATGGTGTGGCGGCCATGTTTGGTGCTTGGCTAGTCGGTTGAGGCCCGTGCTATGGGAGTTGGCAGAATGAACCGGTCGAGGGGTGGCACCCCGTCGTTGATTGTTAATTGACGCAGTCGGTTGAGAACCGAGTAGGTAGTCGGTTACATGCCGGGTGTCATTTGCCATAGGCGGCGTCTTCAATCAAGTTGGTTTGATACCGACTCAGTGAAGCCTACTGATCTTAGTTGGCCAGATGTTATGAACAAAAATCGGTGGAGAGCCGATTGAATTGGACTCGCTGAACTGAATCAAGTTGAATAATGGTAGCTTGGTTAGTGCAACTCCCTTAGTTGGCTGAGAGCCGAGCAGGGTAGTTAGTTGGGTGACGCGGATCTACCCCAACCCCAATCATGGTCTCTGTAAATTCCATGGTGTATCACATTATCAGTGAGTTCTTTTAGTTGGCAAAGGAATCGTCTATTCATTCTACAGTTTCAGCTATGAAGAGCATTTAGATGATTGCCGAAAACAATTTAAATCAGATGCCAGTGAGTAACATTTCTCCCATAATTTAATTTGTTGTTTTCTATTTACGTTCTCTAATATATTTTGCTATCAGTTATGAGGTTTTTTAGATTAATCATAATTACTGAGATTCGGAAGCGTGAAGATTTTTTCCAACCATTTCTCCAACCATCAACCATCAATCAAGTTAGTTGTGCCTCCATTGTAGGAGTATTTTGTATTATAATTTTTTTGCACCTAACAGTGGCGGGAGCCAACTGTATGCTTTGAATGATGTTATTTTAAATTTTGAAGTCGCAACGGCTGGATGATTTTATAACGTTAGAAACAGCTGGTTTGGAATGAAAAATCACGACTATTAATCTTTATAAAAGAGTGTAGAGAGTACATATGGGTAATCTTTTCTTTCTCCCTCAATTATTATATCTTTCTTTACATGCTTTCTGATTTTTTTGGGCAGCAAATATAGTTTTGGTTCTTAGATTCACTTGGGAGTGCACCTAAGTAGATTCCGAATTGAAGTATTGTATCCTGGGGAAAGGATTTCCAAAGTCCCATTTACACCAAGGTAGGGAAAATCACTTTCTTTAAGAAAGAGCGTCGCTCGCCTTTTTCCACTGACTTCATTTTTCGGTATTTCATTGCTTCTTGATTTCTTCATCACCCCAACATCCATCATCTAACTTCCGGATGTCTACAAGGAAGCATAACATTGTTTTGTTATTTTTGTGCAACCATATTGACGGCTACATTATATTTTTTGTGGAGCTCCTCTAAATCGATAAAGCTTTGAAAATCTCCTAATAAAGGGTTATATATATATATATATATATATATATATATATATATATATATATATATATATATATATATATATTAGAAATCAACACTTGTTTGGATATACTTCATACCAATTCTAGTTGTTCAGAAATATTTCGGTCTAATGTTCTGTGTCTGATTTCTGAATAAGTTCCTCCTTAGAAACTATTTATCAAAGTGATGTAGCTGATTTTAATTAGTAAATCTTGGTGCTATTTAACCCAACGAATTGATTGCTCATTTCCTGGATTGCGGCTTTGGCAATAGTTTTGCAGGGAGGAAGTTATCACAATGGGCAAATATACCGTTGGGATATACCGACTGATCTCTGTACATCGACTTATCTTTGGATCGGTCCGACCGACGTCCGACTCTACCGACCGGACCGACGGACGACTTCGACAACGACTCTGACAATGGCTGCCGACCACATCCGACCGAAGGTATGCCGGCCGAACAAACCTATACTGTTTCCAACCGACCGAGCGGCCGAATCCATATCATCGACTCACTGTCGGGGGTGGCAGCCGACGTCCGACTTTCATAAGGCACCAGATCAGCCGATGGTATCTCCGAGTCACCACCCGACGATCCGGCAGTCGAATACCGACATATAGTCGGCTAGTCCATCAAAATGCCGTACAACCGCTATGGGCTGTTCTCCTGCTAAGGACATGCCGTACAACCGCCGTGGGACGTTGTCCTGCTAAGGACATGGGTTAATGACCTGACAACCCACGCCGATTTGACAGCCTCCGATGATTTGACAACTCCCCAGTTGTCTGCACCATTAATGGCGGGACCATACCGTATTCTACTATAAAACGGGGTAAGGCAACAAGCTATCTCAGGCTTTCTCAAGCATGGGTAAGTGCCTCTAAGCTCTTGAGCTCTCTAGCTCTCTCTCCCTCTCGCTGAGTTCCACTGTTGCCTAGTCTCCTCTCTGACTTGACCGTCGAAGGGTCCCCACCGGAGGCATCTCCGGTCAGTGAGGACTTTCTTTGTAGGTGCGCGACCTCAACGATCGGGCGATGGGGGCATTGGCCGCAATAGATTTGGTGCGCCAGGAAGGAGGCTCGATAGAGGTAAGACAGCGAGCTCCACAGAGCTTGAAAAATCTCTCGAGATGATGATAATCAGGGCTCAGCGATCGAGAGCTATCGGATCGGCGAGGCATTCTTTCCGTCGGAAAGAGGCCCCTCCTTCACCTTCCATGACGGAGCCCAGCTCTCCGCATCCGGTGGTAACTACGGAGGCACAAATCACGGCGATCGTGCGGCAAATGACCATTCTAACGGACGCGGTCAAAAATCTCCAACAACAACCGGCTCAGTTGCCGCAACCACCGGCGGAACAATCGACGGCGCACCCTATGCCGTCCAGAAGCAGCCGCCGATGTCGGCGTCAACTTCCATCTCCTCCTCAAGAGCAGCCATCTCAACACTCCCACCGAGAAAGGGAGAGGCGGCCACGGCGCGACACCCACTGATCTCGACATCCCTCTCCTTCCCAACTGGAGCGGACAAGGAAGGAGAAGCGACCGCGGACACCAACCGCCTACTTTCAAATTCGTCGAGAGGTTCGACTCCTGGAGTTTCTCAACATCGACGGTTGGACGACTACGAACGTAAGTTCAAAAAAATCGACTTTCGGCTTGCCCAGCTCCAGGCGGATGGTCAGAAGTCTTCGAACGACGTCGACTTCCGGATCACACAACCTCTCTCCTGATTTATCCTCGACGAATCGATCTCTAGTCGGTTTAAAATACCTCATGTGGAGCCTTACGACGGCTCCACCAACCCAGTTGACCATCTCGAGAGCTACAAGGCTCTCATGACAATTCAAGGGGCAACCGATGCCCTCCTCTGCATCGACTTTTCCACCACGCTTCGTAAAGCTGTCAGGGCCTGGTACTCCGACCTCCACTCAGGATGTATCCACTCCTTCGGATAGCTCGAGCATTCTTTCATGGCCCATTTCAGCACCAGTCGGAAGCCGCCACGAATAGTCTTTTCTCCCTCAAGTAGGGAGAAAATGAGACACTCTGACACTTTGTGGCCTGATTCAACGCGGCCACACTTGAGGTCTGGAACCTCAACCAAGATATGGCTATCTCGACCATGAAGAGGGGGCTAAGAGGGTCCCGATTCACATATTCCTTGGATAAGATCCTCCTCCGAACGTATGTCGAATTACTGGAGCGCACGTATAAATACATGCGCGCGGACGAGGGAGCTTCCGACCGGTGCCTGACCGAGGGCACGGGCCAGAAGGAGAAGCGGAAGAAAAATCAGGCTCCTGCTGAACCCAGCAGGCCCCACCAATGGACGGGTCTTACCCCGACGACGGAGTCCGAGACCGACGCATCATAGGTATGACTCCTGCACCCCTCTCTCTGCTCCTCGTGCGTAGATCCTGATGGAGATCGAAGGAGCGGAATATCTACAACGGCCTCGGCCTCTGAAGGTAAAAGGCCTCGACCAATGAATCTCGATCATCGAATCTACGTCGAATCTACGCATCGATCATCGATCGCCGAACCGACGGCTCGATCGACGAATCTACGTCTCGATCGCCGATCACCGAATCTACAGTTCGATCGTCGATCGTTGAATCTATGCCGAATCTACAGCTCGATCATCGATCGTCGAATCGACGAATCTACGGCTCGATCGCCGATCGTCGAATCTATGTCGAATCTACATCGAATCTACAGTTCGATCGTCGATCGCCAAATTGATGAATCTACGTCTCGATCGTCGATTGCCGAACCTATGGCTCGATCGTCGAACCGACGGCCTCCGCCTCTGAAGGCAAAGGGCTTCGACAAATGCGGCTGGCTAACTTGCCGACTTAGCTTTGACTAAGAAGGGCAAAATGCCAAGATGACCGCAATTCAACTTGCGACATGCCGACTTGGTCACGATCGGTCGAAGGATATTCGGCTTGCCACCATTTATCATGCATCGTGACATACCCGCCCGACTAAGATCCGGGCAACGGGTATTCGATTTGTGACATACCGACTTGGTCACGACCGATCGAAGGATATTCGGCTTGCCACCGTTTATCATACGTCCCGACGTGCTACGTCCGACCAAAGGCCGGACAATGGATATTCGACTTGTCATTGTTATCCTATCCGAATACGTCGGACACTACTCAACTATCAGATTCTACGATAAAGATCAAAGGGGCAGAGTATCTACGACGGCCTCCGCCTCTGAAGGCAAAGGGCATCGACCAACGCGGCTGGCTAACTTGCCGATTTAACTTCGACTAAGAAGGACAAAATGCCAAGACGACCGCAGTCGCACTCACAACATACCGACTTGGTCACGACCGATCGAAGGATATTCGGCTTGCCATCGTTTATCATACGTTCTGACATGCACATCCGACCAGGGGTCGGACAACGGATATTCGACTTGTCATCGTTATCCTATCCGGATACATTGGATGCTACTCGACTATCGGATACGTCGGATGCTACTCAACTATCAGACTCTTTGGAATGATCGTGTCGACGTGCTACACCCGACTAGGGGCCGGACAACGGATATTCGACTTAACGTCGTTATCCTATCCGAATACGTCGGACGCTACTCGACTATCGGATACGTTAGACGCTACTCAACTATCAGACTCTATGAAATGATCATGTCGACGTGCTACATTCGGAGGTTGGCCGACATCCGACCCGACGTGCACGCTCGACCTACGATCGGGATGACTCTCGACCATCGGATCCTATGCAACCTGTACGACAGTCAGGACGCCGACCTACGATCGGGGCTTGCACTGCCCTTAGCACGGTGCACGCCATTGACTACTTTGATCAGCTACGCTGGATCCTACCGAACATCCTAACGCGATATGTCGGAGCTACAACCTGTACTCTCGGGGATGGCTCGGCAAATCAAACACTTTGAACCGCACACGGGAAGAAGTTTGAAAAGTCTTTGATTTCATTCAGTTGAAGTGACTTACAAAATTGGATCGAAGTTCGATTACAAAATGAGACCAAAGCCCGATTACAAATATCAAAGACAAAACAAAAACAAAAGAATACAAAAGTGACGGAGCAGACACTCCGACTATTCGTCAGAGTTGACTTCTTGCACCGGGAAGAGTTCGGGAGCAACCGGCATGCCCACTCGGGTTGAGGAGGGACCGGAGGTTGGAGCCACCTCACCTTCGGCAACTCATCCCGTCGGCAGTGAGTCGGCCTCCTCCTTTGCGGCTTGGTCTTCCGACCCTGGAGGGATGACGCTGCTCAGGTTGAGCTCCGGGTGCAAACTCTGAATCGCATTCTGGGCGTCCTCATACCCCACCTGATAGGAGGCGAAGCCGCTCTCGAGAAGCTCCTCCCGATACTCGTCCGAGCCACGAAAGTCCTCCACCGCCCGGCTCAACGCCTCTTTGGCCGACTCCGCCTCCGTCTTCACTATGTTGGCGTCGGCTTGGGCGGAGGTCAAGTTCTCCTCGGCCTTAGCCAGGTTCTCCAGGCTAATCCGAAGCTGTTCGCGCTCGGCCTCGAGCTCCCTGACGAAGCTGTCTCACTCACGCTGCAGTCGGTGGATAGAGCGGGTCTTGCACTGGACCTGCTCGCGAGCCGACTGAAGTTTAGCCTCCGAGGTGGCTAGGCCGTTGGTGAGTCGGGAGATCTCCTCCTTGAGCCGAGCCTCACGGTCGACCGACAACTTCAGCTGGTCCACCAGCGTCGCCTTCTCAGCTTCGACAGTTTCAGCCCTATTCTTCCAGGCTATCCGGACGTCGCCGAACCTTCGATACCCGACCTCCAGCTCGGACATATTATAGATCAGCTGCAAGTAGAAGATCAGTCGTCAGAAAAAAGAAATGATAAAACTAACAATGAAGAGGAAAGAAAAAGAAGAAGAGCTCACCTGGATCATGGTCGGGTAAAAGGAAGAAAGCATGTTGGACACCGGCCGACCCCTCAAGAGCTCTCGATCGGTCGGGAGAATGGTTGCCTGACACAACCTTTTGGCCAAGTCATGGTTGGCCAGGGCCAACACTCCCTCGGGGATTTGAACGTCTGACGATGCAGCATGGCCCGCCGACCTAGAGTCGTCTACTGGCGCCATCGGAGCCTTCCCCCGATCTGTCGCCCAGGCCTGAAGATCGGAGAGGGATGGAAAACTTGAACTCGACTGAGTTCCTCCCGAGGCTGCGACGGGAGCCGCTGCAGGTCGTTCGGGCTCACTTGCTTCGACCCGAACCTCTTCCACAGGCGGGGGAGCCGACACTCCTTCGACTGCCCCCTTCCTCGAACAGTGCCTCGGGTGGCACCGTCGGCACCGACAGGGTGATGACCGGCTCGTAGCTCGACGCACGTTCGGTGTCGGGCTACACTGTCGCCGTTGCAATATCGGTCGGCGATGATATCTGAGGCTTTTTGGGGGACTGCGAAGGTCTGGCCCCAGGCGTCGGTCTCTTCCTCACCGCATGTTGCCAAATGTCGACATCTGTCAGCCTCACCCTCGATGGCATGCCTGCAATATTCAACAAAAGGATCAGCACAAGTCCGAAGATGGATGAAAAAATCAAAAGACGACTGACAGACCAAACAGTACCTAAGCGGAAAATCGAACTCAGGCCGGTGTCGTACAGAGCTTGCTCGGTGATGAGCTCTCTCTGCTTCGGCACCGACACATCCTTCAGTCGGTGAAAGTCCTCTCGGTCTCCAGCCTCCACCCGACTGTTTTCGTTCGGCTGAGTCCGAGGGTCGCCCCAGCAGGAAGGGAACCCCCAAGATAGCGAAGAAGAAGCAAAGAAAAATTGATTCTTCTACCCGTGGATCGACGATGGAAGACCGATAATGAACGAAAGATCCTTCCGAAGATTGAAAAACCACCACCCTCAGACTTTTAGGTGGGGTCGGAGGACGAAGAACGTCCGAAAGAGGGAGATGAGGGGAAAGGTCGGCAAAAGCCGACACAACAAGGCAAAGCTGATTATCAATCAGACTGAGTTCGGCGCCAGTTGCGCCAGGCAAAGCTTGTAATAATCCAAGATGTTTCGAACGAACTCCAAAATCGGGAAGCAAAGACCTGTCTGAAGGTCCTCGACATAAAAGGCCACCTGACCCGGAGGTGGGTTGTTAATCCGACACTCAGCCCTAGGGGCAAAGAGTTCGAACTGCTTTGGGATACTGTACTGCTCCCTGAGCCGTTCGACATTCGGTCTCGAAAGTGAAGAAGCCTCCACCTCCGGGGTCGACTGGGAATCGTCGGTCGGATTCCCCGACTAACTTCCTCGAGGAGAGGTTCTAGCCATAACACTGGCTCCAAGAAGGAGAACAAAAAGAAAAATGCCAAAGGAGAAAGGATGCAAGGAGACAAGAATGGAAAAAACTTCGAGAAGAACTTTCAAAGGAAGAGGATGGAAATAACTACTTGGAACTGGGGGATAACTCGACAGGGCCTCAGCGTCAAGAACAGATTTGTAGCAAAAAGTGAAGTTTTGGATGTAAGTGGCCGCATATATATAAGGTCCTTCGACGGTCGAGATGAAAGCGTACCAAACGAGGGTTTTCCAGATGTTGACACGTGGCAGTGCCTGGGCCCTTCCTCAGTCCGATGGTTCAATGCACCTGCCCCCAGAACGAGCCACGTCGCCTCCATCTGCATGAACGGTTCCGACCTAATAGCCTCCTGACACGTGGCGGAAAAACCGCATCTCGAAATTCATTAACCGACGGCGGTTCGTGTTCCCAAGGAGACGGCGGTTCGTGTTCCTAAGGAGACGGCGGTTTGCATTCCCAATGGGACGTCTGACATCGGATCGTTCGTTGATACAGTCGTCAAAGTCGGAGCAAGATGTGACGAAAAACCACTCCTTTCGTTCGAAGCCGTCGCCCACGTGTTCACACGGGCCAACACGACATCCGACTCAGGAGTGGGGGGGCAGCTGTTGGGATATACCGAGTGACCCCTGTATGCCGACTTATCCTCAGACCAGTCCGACGGACATCCGACTCTATCGATCGGACCGATAGACGACTCCGACAATGACTCCAACAATGGCTGCCGACCACATCTGACCGAAGGTATGCCGGCTGAACAGACCTATACTGTTCCCGATCGGTCGCTCGGCCGAACCCATATCACTGACTCACTGTCAGGGGTGGCAGCCGACGTCCGACTTTCACAAGGCACCAGATCAGCCGACGGTGTCTCCGAGTCACCACCCGACGATCCGGCAGTCGAATACCGACATACAGTCAGCCAGCCCGTCCAAATGCCGTACAACCGCTATGGGCTGTTCTCCTGCGAAAGACATGCCGTACGACCGCCGTGGGGCGTTGTCCTGCTAAGAATATGGGTTAATGACCTGACAACCTACGCCGATTTGATAGCCCCCGGTGATTTGACAACTCCCCAGTTGTTTGCACCATTAATAGCGGGATCATATCGCATTCGACCATAAAACGGGATAAGGCAACAAGCTATCTCAAGCTTTCTCAAGCATGGATAAGTGCCTCTAAGCTCTTGAGCTCTCTAGCTCTCTCTCCCTCTCGTTGAGTTTCACTGTTGCCTAGTCTCCTCTCTGACTTGACCGTCGGAGGGTCCCCACCGGAGACATCTCTGGTCAGTGAGGACTTTCTTTGCAGGTGCGCGACCCCGATGATCGGGCGACGGAGGGATTGGCCGCAACAAATCGCAAATTGTTGCTATCTCTGATGCACTAGGCATGCCCATACGCATTGTAAATCTCGATGAAAGTAAATTTTGCTCTGGAGTAGTCTCGAATGACCATTTCTTCTTCAATCCTCCCTTCGATGGCGATTCCAAGGCTTCACTTTCAGACACTCCACCAGGGACCAATATTGATGGGAGTGAATCTGAAATTGTAACATGATCAGATCCTTCTCAGGTAAATGCTAATGAGAGCACCGGAGCCGGTACAAGTTGCAGCTTGGCTCCAAATAGGTCAATCCCTATAGTAACATTACTATACACATTCGAACAATATGACAACATCTACCCAAAGTGATTCTCAGAGGAGCTAGGTGTGTCTTGGATTGCATCCTGCCTTTGGTTGATAAACTTATATCTAGTTGATTCATCACATCAAACCATCGCAGGACCAAAGGTCCACGTTTCCTCCGCAGTCAAGAATTGGAGATTAATTCTATAGTATTGATACAATCTTTAGTTCTAGATTCTTTGTGAATTTAACTTGTTGGTGAGCAAAGAGAAAATTGTAAAGATATATTTATAGACTAGTTAGAGTTTCAAATTTAATAGAAAACATAGAATCTCATACCTTCATTGATTGAGCTGTAACTATTTGATTGTTTGTTAATTTCCTTTATTTCTTTTGATTGTTTAAAAATTTACAAGTTTGAGTGAGTTTTCCAATTATTGTGCTATTGCTTTGATAAATAGAATCATTATAACTATTAAGCTACTGCAGGTAGGGGGTGGTAATGGGTCAAGGATACATTGGTCCACTCTATGACCTGGTCTGATTTGATTGACCATAACCTGCTTTACTCTAGGTGATCCAACCCTAAATTTATCTTAACTCACATGGCATGACCCTTGCAGCTGTCAAGCGATTTGATTACAAAGTTAAGCACATCACAGACCAACCACTTATAAAACTTTCATCCCATGTTCGTAACTCTAGCCAACCCATTCAGGCTGGGTCGAAGCTCTAGCCCATATTCAAATTGTTCGAGATCCGGCTCGAAAATTTTGAATCCATTTGAGTTCCGATGGCTGACCAAACACACCTCTTGTTATAATAATAAGATAGTTAAGATCTTTACCCAACAAAAAAAAGGTTAAGATAAATACTCAAGTCATTTATCTATATAATAATAGTAAAACGATATATGAATATTAGGGATGACATTTCATGTTAACATGTAAGATTATAAGATAATCTTCTGCAATATCATGTATCAAGTTTTATTTTTTTAAAATAAAAAATAAAAATATAAAAAGTATGATAAAAAAATAAAGAATATTTTAAATCAATCTATCTATCTATATAATAATAGTAAAGCGATACATGGGTACCAGAGATAGCATTCCATTTTAATACATAAAATTATAGGATAATCTTCTATAATGCCATGTATCAAGTTTTTTTTTAAAGAAAAAATAAAAGTATAAATAGTATGATAAAAAAATAAAGAATATTTTAAATAAATCTATCTATATAATGATAATAAAGTGATACATGGATATTAGGGATGGCATTCTGTATTGACACGTAAAATTATATAATAATCTCCCGCAATGTCATGTATCAATTTTTATTTTTTATATATTTTAAATAAGAAATAAAAGAACAAATAATATGATAAAAGAATCTATATCTATATAATAATAGTAAAGTGATATACAGATATCTATATAATAATAGTAAAGCGGTATACGAATATTATGGTTCCATATTGACACGTAAGATTATAGGATAATCTCTAGGAATGCCATGTGTAAAATTTTATTTTTATATATTTTTTAAATAAAAAATAAAAGTACAAATAGTATGATAAAAGAATCTATATCTATATAATAATAGTAAAGCAATATATAGGTATTAGGGGTGGCATTCCATGTTGATACGTAAAATTATAGGATAATCTCCCGCAATGCCACGTGTCAATTTTTTTAAATAAAAATAAAAATAAAAATAGTGTGATTAAAAAAATAAAGAATATTTTAAATTATTATAATTCAGTTTTATTCAAAAAAGAGGAAGAAAATAAGAAGCAGATAGAGTCGCGATCATCAAAAGTCAGAATCGTATGCCTTCCTCCTATTGTGCCGCCAACACCGCCTCCAAAGTTTGTGTTCTCCATCTATCCTCTTCAAAAAAATTGAATCTTAGTGATACCGACGATAGTGGAAAGGTGGAAGAAACTCCTCAGAAGCAAATGAAATAATCATTTAGACCTAACTTCACGGTGTTTGAGTCTCTACCGAAAGATGTCGATGATATTTTCAAAAAGATAAAGAAGATGGGGCTCATCTCTAATGCAGTTGCCATGCTTGATGGGCTCTACAAAGATGGACTAGTTTAAGAAGCAATGAAATTATTCGGGTTAATGCGTGAAAAGGAAACAATCTCTGAGCTTGTGATTTATACAGCGATTGTGGAAAGCTTCTACAAGACAGTGAAGTTTGCTAATATAAAGAGAATTTTCAGAAAAGATGCAGAAAAATAGAATATATCGAATGCTTTTAGCCATGCAATTCTAATTCAGAGTTTGTGCAAAGGAAAGAAATTGAAGGATTCTATTGAGTACTATATGTTGATGTTACATGTCGGATGTTTATCAAATGTAGCAATCGTTAGTGATTTGAGAGGTCATTTTTGAAAAAAAAAAATATACTCCAAAATTTTTTTTGATCTTGTTATATGATTAATTGATAAAAATAATTTATAATATAAAATAATATCATTATTATCAATTAAATCCGTTGAGGGCTAGTGTTATTGTATTGTCGTTGGATACGCTTTAAATCGCCGTTATCCCGGGGTGCTCCTTCGAACCGCTCCAGCTTCGAGCAAATCGGCCGCTTTTAGAAACCTATAAAAGGTCCGGCTTGGGGAAAGCAATTAGGGCTCGATTTCCTCATCGCTTCGAACCCGAAGCTCCCAACGCCGTTGCCTCGAAAGGAGACGTCTCCTCTCCGACCGCCGGCAGCCATCGACGAGCCACGTCCATCCCTCTCTCTTCTTCTTTTCTCCCTTTCTCTCTTCCCGTCCCTCTAACCCTCTTCCTCCTCCTCATATCTTCAGTGCTAGAGAGGTTTTGAGAGGTCTCGGGTAATAAAGCTTCTAACCTTACTCTTTTCTGCTCACAATTCATTATAGAGTCGTCGTCTGTTATTGTATGTTCATTATTTATGGATGCTGGACCCCAAAATTTGATCTTGATAGCAATTTTTTTTTTTATTCAGGATATCTAAAGATTTACAGGAATGTTTTCTTTGCTAGGTTGGTGGGAGAACATGCTTCTAAATAAACGTGTGACTTCTGGAAGCCCAGCCATGAAACCAGGGCCTTGCGGTATAAAGCGTAATCCTTCGTTGGCATATGCCTCTCCTGTTCGTGCTTCTGCAGCACTTCCAAAATTCAGAAGTCTATCTACAGCTTATCAAGAAAGAAAGCCCGTGTCCTTAAGAGGTATGTCTATGTCCTTGTCTCACATCAATGTTTTGTTGCCTCTACTTGGTGTATAATCTGTGTTAAGAGCAATGCCCACAAAATTAACTTCGAAAATGGTTCCCTTTTGATACGTATTGTAACCATGACCATACAAATCTGAACAGAAAGAAGAAGAAAGAAAAAAAAGAAAGATCATAACATTCGAACATTGTCCCAGTTATGAGGGATTGGTTTTACAAGTCCTTTCTCTTCCTACTTGGGCTGTGACTCATGTTTTTCCTAGCTTTTTCATGTTATTTTTCTGACCCTTGCCATTGCTTGCTAAGGTGTTCCCCTTTTACCAAGGCCCAGTTTGGGTTCGGCTTTGTAGAGCCAAGAAGTGCTTTTTCCACCCCCCAGAAGCACTCTTGAGCTATTTGGTGGTGTTTGGTGAAAAAATTGAAAGTGCTTTCTAGTTTGCAAAAAGCCGAAAAATGTTACTTGGGAGAAGCTCCATTTGAAGCTTCTTCCCATAAGCTCTACTGGACTGATGTTGAGAAGCTATTTTTCATTTAATGAAATTTTCATAGCGACTAAAATACTCATACCAACATATTATTATATCATATCGTATTATATTATTATACTATACTATATGATGTTATGTTACATTATATTACAATATTACATACCATTATATTACATTATAATAATAATATACTATGTAATAATATGTTAAGGAACTCCTCTTATTATAGCCGTATAGATATTTAATAATACATTACTATATTATGTTATATTATATCATAATATTATACTACATTATATAATAATGTTTTAATATATAATTATATGTAATATTACATTATATTATATATACAATACAATACTATGCACTATCCTTTGTTGTCATTTTGCCATTATTAAAAATGCTTTCTTATACAAATAAATGTATAAGTTCCATAGGCACTTTAGAAACATAGTTACCAAACAGCAAGTTGCTTTTTGTTAAAAGATCTACTTCCAAGAGCTCTACTACCAACATCAATCCCAAATAAGGCCTAATTCCTTAGGTGAATATTAGATGGTCTCTCCTTCTTGGTCCCTCCTCAAATCTTCACTATGCAAGCCCATATCATTCCAGTAGGTCCCCCATTGCTTGTTATTTGGCGCAACTCTTGCAGCTCCATTCATATAGAGCACCCCAATATGACATCAATGTTACCTATTCTGGTTTCCAGGATGTCTAGAATCTTAGCACTTCTAGGCACTTTGGTACAACACAATATTGCATCCCTCCTTGGCATCATGAAAATGGTGTCATACTCACGCTGCTCAGAGATACATCTTTTAACACATTTTTTTGAAAATCATATCACTTTTAAGTCTTTTGTACAACTATGGCACTTATAGTCTCACTATTACATGTTAATGCACCACCTACTTACTACACAGGGTTGTTCTACATTTTATCTTTGTTTTCATTTATGTAATAGGTGCTACTTTTTGAATATTACTACCATCTAGGAGTCAGTGATATATGTATATGCAAATCCGTATGCATATGCATGTAAGGTTCGCCGAATCAATGTGGTGACCTATACAAGTTTGCTATCGATACAGTACAGTACGGGTCTGTACCGTGCTACCAAAGCTACCGAAATGGAGAGAGGGAGGGAGAGGGAGAGGGAGAGGGGGGAGTGGAAGGAGGGAGGATGCCCCGGGGGGGGGGGTTATGAAAGGTGGAGGCGGAGCCATCACAGCATTGCTGCCATTGGCGGAGGCAAAGAGGGTGTGGTGCAAAGGGCAACGATCAACAAGGAGGTGAGGGCAGATGATCTTGATGCTGGATTATTGACGGGTAAGGCCTTTGGGACCAAGAATTGGAATGCTACCATGATGGCATTGTCCCTAACTCCAGCAAGCAGGCAAAGGCAGAGAAAGAGAGGAGGGGAAGGCTTACCTTGAGCAACGTCCAATGGAGAGACCCTCGCAAGGTGGAGAGAGTAGGCCGAGCGAGCAAAGAGGCCTCTCGAAGCTTTGTTCAAATGAATGGACCAATAGAGTGATTTTATAGCCTAAATCAACATGCATAGCCAAACTATCTTGGGTTAGTGTCGGTTTGGTTCAATGTGGGCTGAACTACCAGGTTTGGTCAATCCAACATTCCTTGTATGGATGTATACATTTATCTATTATACGTACACAAGTACACTTGTTGTATGTCATCTAGGCAAGTATCTTTATCATGGTACTTTTAGACGTTGAAGTGGCATGCACTTTGGGACAACCAACACGAGAATACTAGTCATGATTCCATGTGTCTTGGAAACACAAGAATTTTAAGTTTTCATGGTGGGGTGCACCACCATCACATAAAATAAATAAAAGATATTGAAAATGAGTCGTTATAGTCAATCCCTTTTAATACAGCCTTTGGATCATATACATCTAGTATTTTAAGCAGTAAAAAAGAGGATCTCCTTGTCGAGCCCTTATTGATTTAGAACCTTTTAGGGAATGTATTAAGAAGTATACGGGAAAAGGCTGAAGATAAGCAAATTCTAGGTTATCTTTTAATAATTTATCCCAGAAATCCATTTGATTCATGATAAAAACAAGAATTGTTTTTATTAAAGACTGCCTCAGGAAACTAAGATTTTCACCCTTGGCTTGGCTTCGCTTTTGATAAATTCATGGGCCAATGGAAACCAACCGATATAAGGCACCTATTGATAAAAGCACTTTTGTTTAAGGGGATAGAGTTGTTCAAATGTCCTCATTCAAGGGCAAGGGTGCTATTAGTGCTTTTGTAAAATCCAAAAGCAAGCTTGAAGTCTTGAAATCAGATAGTCATATGCTTCATTGCTCCTTAGCTTTGAGTGGCAAACATTCACTATATTCACTTCAATAACATGTTGGTTTTATGGAAAATTTGAGGTCACTTTTTGTGATCATCCTAGAAGTTTGATAAAAACATGCAAGAAAGCATCCAAGCTAGGGGCTTTATTTACTAGCATCCTGAAAACAATCTCCTTATGGGCCTATTCAGAAAATCCTGCTGGATCTAGTGGGATCTAGCATGATGAGCTCTAGAGAGCGAGGAGGAGAGCACATGTGCAAGGAGGGGGCCATGAAGGGTAAGGGGGTTTGGGTTCATGGCCCAAACCTGGCAGAATTTTTTTTTAAAAAAAAATAAATGGTTCCCGGTCCATCCAGTGCTGTTCCTCTCCCTTCCCCTGCTCTCTCACTTCCTTGCCCCCATGCTATCCCTCTCCACCTATCCTGCCAGGTCTGGCAGGATTTTGCTAAACATGACCTATATGTTTTGTCGCCGATAGATAAGGTTATATGTGATTAGAAAACGCATGCATTTCATAATCAATATTAACATCCAGTGGGGAAAAATTCACATGTAAGATTGTGAAATTATGGAAAAATTCAGTTACTTCAAGTTGATCTATCATCACAAGATAACAAACTGCAAGTTTGCTTGAAGTCTATCTGACAGTTGATATGATGTGGGTGAACTGGCAAGATGAGTTTGAGTTCTGGATGTCATTTATATCGCACTGATGGCGTCTTTCTGGTCTTATTGTGTTAATTTCACTTGGCAGGAGGCTCCACTCTACACCTTTCTCGGGCATCAACTTCCTTTCTAAGAGGAGACTGTGGGTGCATTACACAAATAATGCCTTTGTTGGACAAGCACAGCAAGGTGTTGCCTAGAAGCTCAGTGGTCTCTAAAGCATCTAAGAGTTTCTTTAGCTATCCACAAATGATCACTAAGCCCAAATGGTGGTGGAGGACCTTAGCTTGTATTCCGTATCTCCTGCCTCTCCACTATGTATGGTTTCATGCTTGTACGACGTACCAACTACACCACTTCCTTGAAGACTTTGACTTCCTAACAAACCCCTTCCTTGATACCATAGCGCTATTGCCCAACTGGTTCATGATGGTGGTTCTGTATGTGGCTTATCTTGGTGTGGTGAAGAGGAAGGAGTGGCCACATTTCATGCGGTATCATGTTACGATGGCAATGCTCTTTGATACAGTCCTTCAGGTCATGGCTATTGCATGTGGTTGGATGCCAAATGCGATATTCCGTGGTAAGCTGGCAATCTATTTCTGGGTTGCTGTTGCATTTGTACAGCTGTATGTGGTGCTTGAATCTATGTGGTGCGCACTTGCAGGCCAGTATGCGGATATCCCATTTATGTCTGATGCAGCGTATTTTCATACGGATTTGCTTTTATTTGGATTATAGGCAGTTTCTTCCTCCTATTTTCTTTCTTGTACCCAGATAGTAATAGAATATTGTTATCAGGGAAAAAAAGGGTAATGATACAGTGAGAGTTGAGTATCAGAAGCAATTAGGATTGAACGAGCTCTACAAGGCGTGTTTCCAACTGTAAGCCTTATTGGGTCCAAAAAAATTGATAGGAACATCTTGTTGTTGTGCTTATTTGCTTATCCATATATTGAGCAACTTGAATAATTGAATGAATGTATTTGTTGCATTAAATTCTTGCACTAGCTGCATTGTAAAGAATAACACATTATCATCATTCATCAGGTTTATTATTGATGACATGCCTCTGTTACCAGTGAAGAGAACGTTAGAGCAACTCCATAGCTTTTTCTTGATTCCTTTACAGGCCTCTTTCATTAATTAATAATACAGAATTTTAATCAATCAGCCTGTGTCTTGAATTGATAATGCTCGGAGGTTCAGTACAAACTTAGCATTCATTTCTTGCAGATAGTGTTGGAATGACCTATCATATGCAGCAGGTTAAGACATCTTCATTTTTGTTTTTTTTCATGGCAAGAGGAACGCATCTTGGAATCTGCTTATTAGTATTGATTAGATATTGCAAGTTTATTATGTGTGGTGGCTAATGTTTTAAAAGGCAAAGGTAGAAATTGAGTGTGTTATGTTCAATTATAACATGCTCTCTCATGGTTGAAGATAAATTAGTCTCTGCAGGAGCCTCATATGACTTTTTTTTTTTTTTGGTCTCGAAGTCATGATGGGACTTGGCCGCAGAACATGAACTAATCTTGGCATATGACTTGCCCGGACTGCTTTTATTCACCATATGAACTAGTGTCAGTGTGGCTGTGCCGGGACTAGTTGAATGTTGGAACTCGGTATAAGAATTAAACTTACATGAGAAAGTTTTTCACAATTATAAACTAGTCTCCGCTAGCCGGGTGCTAGCTGAGAATTGGATTACCTTTTAAAATATGTTTTCCTGACTGATCTGCAGGCACTGGTTGAGATTTGTCTTTTCTTTTTTTTTTTTTTTCTTCCTCTCTCTCTCTCTTATATGGTGTTGGGCGTCTTGGAATTTTTTTTTAATATTTTTTTTAATATTTATTTTTAAATCTATTCCTCTTTCTAATTTATTTCTCAAAATACAGTAGTTTGGTCTCATATGTTTAACATACGATTTCAAGTTGAGATGGCACCATACGATCGATATTTTTAAATATAAATTAAAAAAATAAAATTATATGATTTTATTATGAAATCATATCTTCAATATGTGATTTTTTTTTGTTTCTCTCTCTCTATCCTTTGTATCCAAGATTTTTTTTTTTCACTCTCTTGTACCGAGGCGCACGGACGGAGGGGGCGCGAGCGAAGGACGGAAGGGCCAGAGCCGAGGGGAAGGCATGGAGGTGGTTGCGCAGGGTGTGGGTTCACCAGGGTCCATGGGGGAGGTGAGGGGAGAGGGGGTGGCCGTGCGGAGCTATGGATGAATGGTGGGTGTGGCACGGACTACGATAGGACAGGACTGGGGGGGTGCGGCGTGGCGTGGCGTGGCTATAGCTTGGGCCACATGAGGGGAGAGGGAGGTGGCTATGACGGCCGAGCGGAATGGACGTGGAGCCCAGGGGGGACGGTGTAAAGGATCAACGGTCAGATGGAGGTTCCGTTAGTGGCGCATTGGAGGGGGTCGGTGCGGGTCAGCGGTCGATAGAGGAAGGCTGAGGATCAACCGTGTGGGGCATGGGGTGTGAGGAAGGGAAGGGAGAAATAAGCAAAAAATAATAATAATAATAATAAAATATTATTATTTGATTAATAATAAATTATTATTATTTGATTTAATAATAAATTATTATTAGTTAATGAATAATAAAATATTACTATTTGATGAATAATAAAATATTATTATTTGATGAATAATAAATTATTATTATTTGATTAATAATAAGATATTATTATTTGATTAATAATAAAATATTATTATTTTATTAATAATAAAATATTATTATTTTATTTTGAAAATTTATGTTGAGGACCTTTTTGTAATTTAGAAATAGAAGGCATTTACATTATATGATATTTATGTGTTAAAATTAACAAAAGTGATATATTAATAATACATTAATAAAATTAAATTTATATTGATAAAATAATATATTTATTATTAAAATAAAAAATTTATATAATAACATATATTTTATTTTTAAAATAATTATATAATAAATAAAAATATTATTTTAAAATATAAGAGAATAGAGAATATAAATTTTATTTAAATTAAAAATTTTATTCAAAAATAAAAAATACAAAAAAATCATTTTCTGAACATCATGGGCTGACCCCTGAATCTCAAAAGGGCGACCTCTGGGTCGTCTCTTTTTAAAAAAAAGGCATTGATATATCTTTTTAGACTCGCACGCAAAAGGGAATGACTCATAGAGCGACCTCTGCACTAGGAGATGACACATGACCCCTGCTGCACTGCAAGCCAAAGCAGAGAGATCATTATTAATCAAATAATAATATTTTATTATTAATGAAATAATAATAATATTTTATTATTCATCAAATAATAATATTTTATTATTCATCAAATAATAATAATAATTTATTATTCATCAAATAATAATAATAATTTATTATTCATCAAATAATAATAATAATAATTTATTATTAATCAAATAATAATATTTTATTATTCATCAAATAATAATATTTTATTATTAATTAAATAATAATATTTTATTATTAATTTTTTTTTTAATTTTTTTTCTCGTTTCTCCTTCCCTTCCTCCCACCCCACCCCCCTCTTCGGTCGATCCTCTGCCTTTCTTTACTGGTGGCCGACCCGCACCCACCCCCTTCCGGCATGCCATCGATGGCATCTCCGTCTGATCGTCGCTTCTTTGTGCTGTCCCCTCGGGTCTCATGCTTATTTCGCCTCACCGCCATGGCCGCCTCCCTTTCCCCTCGTAAGGCTCAAGTCGCAGTCATTCTCGTTGCACCTGCCCGGCCCCGCTCAGTCGCCGTCCGTGCCGCACCCACTGTTCATCCCCGGCTCTCGTATGACCACCAATCCCCCTTCACGCTGTGCGACTACTAAACCCCCCCTCTCCACTTGCCTCATGGGCCTCGATGAACCGCATCTTGTGCAACCACCTCCACCCTTTCCCCCCAACTCCAGCCCTTTCATCCTCCACCCGCATCCCCTCCGTCCTCTGTCCATGTCCCTCGATACAAGGAAGCGGAAAAAAAAAATCTTCGATACAAAGGAGAGAGAAAGAAAAAAGAGAAATTGCATGTTGGAGGTGTCGTTTCACCGTAAAATCATGTAATTTTTATATTTTGAAAAATAAGTTAGAAAGAGAGATGGATTTGAAAATAAATATTAAAAAAATAATATTTAAAAAAATTTTTGGGGGTCTTGTGGAGGAGAAGGGTGGGGTGTGACATACGTACCAGTCTCCATAACTGATCTGCTGGGACTAGTTGAAACTTGATGTTTCTGTCTTTCCATTTTAGGCATGAGGAAGAAAGAAAAAGAAAAGAGGGCATAATTACTGTAAATTTTTTAATTTTTTTTATACATATATTTTTTTTCCGGCTCAGAAGTTTTTGATCTTTACTGCACTCCTTTGAGAATCTGGGTTTTATTTGTGGGTGTGTTAGGGTTTTTGAAAGAACGGATATTTTGTTCTTATTTCTTGATGTCAACTTGTATATGTCCAAATATAGATAAAAAAAAGATCTTATGAATATTTTGTTCTTATTTATTTATGCCATCTTACCGCCATCTGGCCTTCACATCTGGGTGCATGCTCATCTCTCATTCAATTTCTCAGTTTGCAACTAAATTTCCTTTTATATGCCCACACCTCGGGGTCACACAGCTGGAGCAAGCAGGCATTGGTCCAACTCGAGCACCTGCAAAGAAAGTCTTGCCATCGGAGAACAAGGTAAGTGTTCTCCGATAGAGAACTCTCCGATGATTAAGTCAGTGATAGTCGAAGAGGGAGAATAGTAGGAGAAGATGATCCCAACGAGAGTCTCGAGTTGAGAAGAGAAAGACCTCCTATTTTTCTTCTCTCCCCCTTTACAGGAGAGAGTCTGCAAGCGGTTGGCACCAGTCGGTCTCGGAGTTGTGGCTGTCAGAGCCATCATGGTACATGCCACTAGAGTCAGAGTCATGGCTGTTAAAGTCAGGAGAGTGGATGTCAACAGGGTGCCACAGGACCTGTCATCCACGTCTGGAGGGATCATGGGTCCATGCAGCAAAATGCCGACCCAGCAAGACCCGTTCGCCACATGCTCCTCAGAGCGTTTGATCTAGAGGACAGCTTATAGAGAACCCAGGCAGAAGTGGCATAGGATCTGTGAAAATCCGACGATATAGGCATCGTCATGTTACCGATCTTGGATGGTGTTTGGCTAGATGCCGATGTCTGTGATATCGCTTGGATCACATAATGTCGTTCAGATCATGTACTTTGACAATCACTAAGTCATGATGCCAAGTGTCTGCCATATCTTTGAAAATAGGATGCATCATTGGATGGACCAAAAATGGTCGAACATTTGCCCCCCACTTCCTAGTATGAAGTGTTTTGCACTGGAAAATAGGTCTTCTTTTGGATTCTGAAGTTCTGCATCGGAGTGAGCTTAATGCAGTGGTGAGACTTCACTAACGTAGTAGAAGTAGGCGGACGCTACCTCATGCTGGTGCCGAGGTGATAAAAACTATGTCAGGCTTCTATCGGAGTGACTCTTCAACTGGTATCTACAGTTGTCGAGCACTCCTAGATCTGACCACCATTCAGTGCTCGATGTGGCTCATACTCGGGTGCTAGGCCATTGCGTGTTGCTTCATGCTCATCGTATGACGTAGTGTATCACTTGTATTCAAAGAAGGTGATCAAGGTGTTGTCCTATTACATTCCGCGGTCAAAATTCTTCGCAGCATGACAAATGAGCTTCATCCTCGTTGGAGATAAGGTATCAGTCTGGGAATCGGATGTTCCGACTTTGAGATCGAAAGATTGCCGAGTTGATGCGATTATTTTGTCGCGGTGTCTTCGAAGGAACCTATTGTTATCCTGCATCTATTCTAGGATTTCCGAAGGTGAGTCCCAA
The DNA here is from genome assembly GCF_000442705.2 of Elaeis guineensis. Lineage (NCBI taxonomy): Eukaryota > Viridiplantae > Streptophyta > Magnoliopsida > Arecales > Arecaceae > Elaeis > Elaeis guineensis. The sequence goes on along the minus strand of NC_026001.2, from coordinate 95,754,294 downwards.
AGAATAGCTATTGAGGTCATCTGAGGGGTTCATCGCTTTGGGCAATCCAGAGCGGTTGTTGTGAACAAACTAGGATGACGGTGCTGCCAGGAGCCGTAGGGTTGCATGGTCTCTTCGGTGGTCTGCGGTTATCACTTTTACAATGAATGCAAAGCTTGCAGCAGCTAGGCCTTACCTAACATCAAGCCGGCATCCAATGAGTCAGCTATCATGGGAGGTCTTGCTGTTAAGTCAATAAGAGCCCAAACTGCTTGGACATTCGTCGATGTCAAAGTACAATTTGATGAGTTCTAATATCCTCATCTTTAGGCTATGACTCTGAAGTTAGTGGATGTCCTTCCAAACCCTGAATTGCCGATAGCCTAAAAGGGTGGTTGGATGGATGTTGATGTGGTTCTATGAAATTTCTCTAGAATCATGATATTTTTCTAGATCGTTGGCCCTCTAGAAGAGCTTATGACATGAGTAACCACTATAGGCTCTTCAAGGTCTGTGGCGTCGATCAGGGTTCAGTTGGTCCGGAGGCTTCGGCCTGATCTTTAGAGGATGCTCGTGGTTTTCTTCAGATGTGTTCCAAGAATTCCAACGTTTGATGTCGTCCCAATCAGGATCTCGAAGGGAATCGAGCTGCAAATCTGTTCATCGAGCCTTCTATGTATTTATTCATAGGATGCTTTGTATCTCCATTCGCCATTTAGGTCGGGGGTTCTTCGACGGAACACATTGGGGAGCGGTCCAGGCCTGTCTCGCCTGTCGTGTGGTGGAATAAGGTAAATTTTGAAGCATTTCAAGGATCGTTCCTCATAATTTGGAATGGATGAATGTGCAATAAATGGCCACGACATTTGACGTTTCGGGTCTGGTCGTGAGGTGTAACCCGATTGTCGGTTGGCTGAGCGCACGTCGCTTGAGACCTGTAGAAATAGGTTGCCTTCTTGGACCAAATGTATTCGTCGGAGAATTTCTTCTTATCTTCTCGAGCCTTATTGTGATGGAGCCATCACCACGAATGGTGAAAGAAGCCATCAAGAAGAAGGTGGAGTACCTGAGGGGGAGTCCCTGCCTAAGAGGGTGAAGACTACCTTGTCGAAGCCTCTGAATGTCGATCGGGCATCATTTCCTATGAGGGCCTCGAGTGAGGATTCCTCCACTTCTGGGGGAGCGGCCTACCAAGGCACCACTATCGAGGCCTTTGCAAAAGTCTGACTCTACTACATTACAGAGTATATGACCTCGGAGGCCTTCAAGGGGGAGCTCTCCGATGCCTCCACCACTAGTTTCATATAAGGCTTTAAGAATTGTAAGGTCTGCTTGCAGTACATAATATTGTTATCGGACTTGCACCACCTCTATCCAAAAAAAAAAGCAACGAAAATGTGAGGGCATTCTCCTCGGAGGAGGATTGAGTCTTCGTTCATTTCTTTTTTCTCTTTCTCCTCCTTTTTTTTTGTTCGGTGCCTATTTGGCACCATTTTTATGTAAATATTTTATGAATGAAAGAAGGACTTTTATCATATGTACCACTTTCATGGTTGCATCGTTTCTCAAGGACATTATCTTTTGTCGAAGCCTTCAATCCTGCGCAATTGTAGAATCACTAATTTGAGGACTTCGGTATATACCCGATCTCCATCATCAGGTAGATCTTTGGGATGGTTAGGTCTCTTTCGGAGATCATTGTTTGCTCGATAAAGATTTACGAGGTGACTCCCTAGCAGGCTCTTCGACTAGACTATTGCCAAGCCATTTTTGTCGGCTATTTCGATCTGTATCATTTTTTGTTAGATTGCTCCTGAGATTTTCATCTGTAGAAGATTCCATCCTGGGTTAAGGTATCTTCTGTTAGATGTATGCTCTAAAAGCTAGATTGACCGACACTTGCAAAACTTTTTTAAGATATATTTTATAATATTGACTTATAAATTAATAAAGTTAGATTTTATTTTTATTCAGATTTGTATTATTAAGTGTCTCTAAATCATCCATTGAGTTAATGGGTATAATGATGCATATTCTCAAGAGTTGAGAATTTGAGGCATGTGTTATTATAATTAATTCATAAATTACTTCTGATCATAGGATCATCATAGGGATGATGTTTGATCTAGAGAGATTGGTGCACAATCATTTTCTTAAGGTAGATGAGTCTTGAATCTATGGTGTGGAGATACCAGAGCGAGAGTGCAAATGCTTGTTAGGAACAAAGATAGTGAGCATGATCAATCACGAGTAGTCACTAGGATGTCTATCTTCTTGTCAGTGATTAATTCGATGCTGCAGTAGTGTGACTAGTTCTTTGACCTACGATGCTTTGGCTATTCATAATGAGGTTACTGTAGTTTGACTATACCATAAATCGTTCTCCTAGCCAGATGAAGATCTTGAGATATATGTTGGCTATAGTAGATTCACTGTAGAAATATGATGCATACTAAGATGGGATCTATCATCCTTGATAAATGAGGAGTAGTCCTATATAGATCATGAGATTGAGTCTTAAAGTCCATGATGATGGTAGTGTGAAAGATAGAAAGGTGTTTCTATTAATTTTATATCAAACTCGAGTCAGTTGATTCTAGCATATGACAAGAATTAGATTTGATGAGTTATTTTAAACTTATGACTTGTTGGAACTCATGATAGAAGAATCGAATCACACAGTAACTATACCTAGAGGTTCATCATTCAGTTTTGCTGGATTATCACTACATACTGCTAGATGTCACTGGTAGATTATACAATCAATTAGAATTATGTCGATGATCAATAATTCTAATTGATCGAATTAAAAAGTATTTCAATCCATCAAAAAATTTTTTGATGATGTTGCTGATAGAGATCACAACATATCTTACAACCAGATAGAATTGGATCTATGGGGTCACACAAACAAGGATATTGATCTAGGATTGCATAATTAGGCTAGTATAGCCTAATTGGATTAGGATTAATTAAATTTTAATTTTGGATTTAAGAAAATCATGCTAACACATGATTAAACCCAGTTTCTCCTTGATTTGAGTTCCTTATTGGATAGGGCTTAACTAAATCAAAGCGAGCTCATTTGGACATCAAGAGTTGGAGTCCTAGAAGCCTTTCTTCCATATAAGAATTAAATGATAAGGGTGGGGGGGTTGTGCCAACTGTTGGCACCCCACTTATCTTCGATGTCTTGTGCGCAGAACGAAGAGGCACCCAAATGGATCAAATCCTAGGGGCATCTCACCTTGTGGATAGGATGAGATAAAGGGGCTTGCACCCCATTTGAATTGAGATTCAAATTTAAAGGGGACTTATCCCCTTGTAGATGAGGATAAAGGCTTTATCTCATTTGAATTTGAGTTCAAATTGACATAGGGATAAACCCAATTTAAATTTGAGGGGTTCAAATTTAAACGAGGGAGATAAGATGGGGTTACCTCCAACCTTATCCATGGTGCACGCCCAAGTTGATTTCTCATAGAGATTCTATGAAGAAATGCATGGAAAGCAGAGGAATGGGTGCCAGATATGCAAGATCTTCTGCTTTAAGTGGTTTGACAACTTATAGCCCGAGGACTCTAGGTTTCTAATTCAATAAAAAGATGCTCTTTCAAAGTCGTTTGACACTGATGCTCATCATAAGAAAGTCTCCATGCCTCCTCTTCTCCTCTCCATGCCATCTCCCTCTCCTCTATGATCTCTGATCCTCTCCCATGCCCAAAGGAGTTAGGCATCCATCTGATGGTCTCGAAGCATCGACTTCCATTCGATCCATGCGAAGAAACAAAAAGACTGCGATCAAACATTGATCGGAATCCTATTGAAGATCAAATCTAAGACTGATTCAGGAGCTTGCAGATTTATCCAAGAGTAGATGAATCGAACACGAAGAGAGTGTCCTAATCCGAGTCGAGTGGATGTCTGTAGAGGTCGGACAAATGCACAGCTAAATAGAAAACCTTAAAACTCCGCGATCATCGGTCTACGGAGTTTATCTATCCATAAAAAGTGATGTGATCATCCTATATTCTGATTTAAATTATTTAAATCTCTATTTTCTCTTAATCTAAATATATAATCAATCTGACCATGATCGAAATCACATCTCAATCGGATCACACATTGGATCAAAAAATTTTTGAATTTTGCTGCATCCTGATCTGATCGATCAAACGTACGATCATTTCTTTAGCTGGTATTAGAGCCAGAATATAGAGATTATGCGTCTAAGATTAAGATCAAATTTAAATCAGATTAGATCTGAGTTGTGTTTAGATTTGAATTAAAATTAATTAGATCTAATTTAATGCATGAATCTGAAATTAGATTAGATCTAGATTTCAGCTTTTCGATATGATCAGCATGTCTAGAATTAGATCTAAATTTTATGCTCTTATTAGGTCTGATTTTATATTTAATCTGAAAGTTATGATTAGATCTAAAACTTAAGATTACAAGATTAAAAATTGGTAACCTAATTAAGTACGTAAAACTAAACATAATTGTTATGTTGCATGAGATGCGTAGATCTGGATATTATAATTACATTCTAATTTTATGTGAAGCATGAGATATTTAGATCTAATAGATATGTGATATATAGATCTAATTTAATTTTTGAGTAGTCTAGTACTCCTTGAAATCCATGGTAAAGGCCGTCTTACCATAAAAAACTTTGATAGAAGGGGTGCCTGCATGAATTGAGAGAAAGAATCGTGAAAAGAAGGAACTTAATTTTTTGCAAAATCCTAGATCCAAAAATTCTAAAATCTTTTATATGTATGTTGCATATTTAAATTGTTAGATCTGAAAAACTGTTTCTACATCTAAACTAGAACTTTTAATAATGCATATATGATCAAAAAATTTATATGAGATACAATTAATATAGTTTAGATCTGAAATTATTTTGGTATCTAAGTTAAATCCATATTCATAATGTACTTAATTAAGGATTAAGATATGAAACTAAAAGATCTAGAATTAAAAATTTAAGATCTAATTTCATTACATAAAACATGGAGTTATGGGTATAGGTAGCTCAATGAGGTCTAGTTTTGAGCAGTTAATCAAACTAAATCAAAAGTTAATTAGAATTAGATAAAGTAGGCTCATGACCAATTCAATAGTTGTAGATTGGTCAAATCGATTAACAGCCATATGTTGTCGATCAATTTAAGGATCTAATTTGGTTCGATAGTTCGAGTCCGAGTCTAAGCTGACCTATTCGATTCCAATTGATCAATTGGCATCTAATACAAGTCTCGATCATGATTTTTAATTGAAATCATGCTTATCTGACCATGAACAAATGGTGTTTAAGGCAAGCATCTCCAACTCTCCGAATGATCATACTTACCTGATCAATTTGGTCGATTAAATTTTGAATTAGGTTGCTTAATAATTCGAGCTAGCCCATGCCACTAGATTAGTCATAACAGTTATGATTAATTAAGGATGAGATCTAAGTCCAAATCTTTCTATTAAATATTAAATCTAGTGGTCTTTCACCATTATAGTTGTGCAGGCCCTTCTCAGAGTTGACTATTCTCGGCTTGTCATAGTGGATCAGTTGCACCAGAAAGATGCAACCATGCTATTGACATGAGATGTTGCGGGATGGGGATGGATTGGGCTCAATATTTCGAACACGATGAGGGTCCCAATAACAACTCCATTTCGCTTAAACAGTGGGTCTAACTTAACTAATGAGTGAGCCAATATTCCGAGCATGGTGAGGCTTCATGAATTAAAGATCGAGGTTGGCTGCAACATGTTTGAAGAAATATTAGATAAGAGTTGTCCACTCATCGGCTGACCTATCACCAATAACTGTTAGGTGAGATGGTGAGTCAATCGGTGAGACCACAGCACACACTAAAAAATTTTTAATCGTGGAGGTTTTTATTTCTCTATCAGGGGAGTGTCAGGGATCTGAGAAAATAGTAGGAGTTCAAATTTATTTTTAAAATAAAATTTTTAAAATAAATTGGTTAAGTCAATTACAAAATCTAACTAGAAACTTTAACTCTCTGCAGAAAATATCTACTTCAAATCTTCTTGTCCGAATTCTAGAGACAAATTAGTTCATCGGACCTAATTTTAAGGATTGGCTCCAAAACTTAAAGATTATCTTGAGTTCTGACAAAATTGCCTATATACTTAATCAGGATCTTACCCTTCTTCCAATCCGTCCGACTACTAATCAGAAAGTATCTCATAAGAAGTGGTTGGATGATGACAATAAAATTAGGTGCTATATATTGATCCCAATGTCTAATGAATTACAGCGCCAACATGAAAACATGAAGACTGTCAGAAAAATTCTGGCTCACTTACAAGAGTTGTATGGTGAGCAAAGTCATGCAACCTACTACGAAGTATCCAAGTGACTCTTTAAAGTAAAAATACGTGATGAACAGTCGATCCATGATCACTGTTTGATGATAATCAAGGATCTTAAAGAGTTTGAGAAGTTTGGAATATCGATAGACAAAGAGTTGCAGATTGATCTCATTCTGTGGTCTCTTACAGATTCTTATGGACAGTTTATAGTAAACTTTCATAAGAATAAGATCCAATGCACCATTACTGAGTTGATAAATATGCTGGTTACAATCGAGAAAACTTTGACAAGTTCAAAGGCTCTTTACTTGCTGTGGAATAGACTTCTTCCAAAAAAAATTTACTGAAAAGAAAAAAAGGTCCATGAAGAAGCAAAAGGTGGAGAACAAGAAGAAGGTGATTCTAAAGAAGAAGGCCATAGAGAAAGAAAAATATTTCTATTGTAACACAGATGACTACTGAAAAAAGAACTGCTCAGCTTACCTGATGACTCTGAAGAATAAGAGGAAAGGTGGACCTTCTGAAGATATGCTCATCATAGAAACTAACCTAACGATTTCTTCTGTATTCAGTTGGATGATTGACTCTAGATTTAGTGCTCACCTATGCACTTCTTTGCAGGATCCTGAGGATAACAGAAGGCTAAGGGAAGGAGAAATGACTCCATGCATCAAAAATGAAGCAAAGATTGTTGCTGTGGTTGTGGGGATATACCCTCTTCGACTACCATCAGGGGCTATTTTAATTTTGAGAGTGTTATTTTGTACCTACTGTGAGCAGGAATCTTATTTCTGGATCTTGCTTAACGCAAGATGATTATATAATATATTTTTATAAGGATCGAAAGTGATTTTCTTATTAATGGTCTCTTTCAGTTATATATTATTGTATCTGTAAATTGTATCGAGCAAAATGTGAATGCCGTAGGATCCAAACGATCTAGAGATAATGTTAACTAAAAGTACTTGTGGCACCTAAGGTTAGGTTATATTGAAGAAAATGGGATTAATAGATTGAAGAAAATCGGACTGTTGGGTCTGTTAACTTTCGAGTCATATCCGGTTTGTGAATCTTGCGTTCAAGAAAAGATGATCAAATTGTCCTTTGTAGAATATGGAGAAAGAACCATAGAGATACTTGCTTTAGTGTATTCAGATGTGTGTGGCCCATTCGATGTGCCAGCCAGAGGAGGTTATCTCTGTAGAGATTTTATGGTGCCCCCATAGCCTTGGAGGTGACCATAGGTAAAGTTAGTTTGATAGGCTCCAAGTACACTATGACAGATGCAGTCATAGACTAGGACATGAGTAGTCCTACGGTGGAGGTGGTGCATAGTTTTCACGGTCTCGAAGTTCAGCGACGAGGACTTTAAGGAGCTTGGTTGGGGCTCTAGATATCTGAGATACAAGGTAGAGTAAGAAACCAAGCCTTGCTTCTGCCAGTAGAGGAGTTGACTCGGCTCTAGGAGGAGTCAACTCGAATCAGGTCGAGCCGGTTCGAGCTCTGAGAGAGTCGGCTCGAAACTAGACAGAGAGCAATATTTCATGGCATGCTGGTGGTACGACATCCGAGCTGACTCAAAGTTTGATCGAGCCGGCTCCAGTGCAATCGAGTCGACTCGAGCTCTAATCGAGCCAACTCAAACTATGGGAATAGATGCATGGGATTTTTGTTTGGGTCTGGGGTCAAGTATTGATTCTAGGGCCTTAAGGCCTAGTTTGATGGGTCTTAAGGGGACTAACTCAGGGGGTGAGTGCATGATTAGATCATGGGTTTATATGAGTTTTGGTGAGTGCATTTGGATTAGTCTAGGGAGTTTTTTAGGTTAGAATTTTGATCCATTGTATAAGCTATATATATGTTACCTATTACAAGAGGAATAAATTAAATTTTTTTTCTCCCAAAACCCTCATCTCTCTCTTTTCTCTCTGGTTGCATGCCATATAGGAGGGGCAGTAAACCCTAGCCACCACATCCAAGGAAGGAAAGAAGGAAGGTGCTCCCTTCTCAAGTAAAATCCTGGTGCCACCTCCTTTGTATGCAGTTTGCTGATGTTCTCAAGTCTTCACATCCAGAGAAAATTACATAATAATTGGTATCAGAGCATGGTTGAGCATGGAGAAGGTAAGAGATGGCAGGAGTTGAAGATCTTCAGATCTGCAAGGTTTTTCTATCAAAGGTATTTTTTCTCAAACAGATCTGTGTTGTTTGTGGTTGTGATTTGAGATATCATGAGCAGCGAGTTAAAGATTGACTTTGAGAAGTTTGACGAAAAAGAGAACTTCTCGATGTGGAGGACAAGGGTTGAGGATCTATAGGTTCAGCAGGAGTTGGATCCGATTTTGGACAAAAAGTCAGAGGGGATGATAGATCGGGCTTGGAGTTCTTTGGAGAAGAGAGCCTGTTTGCTGATCAGGTGGTGTTTGGCGAACTCGATACTAAATGGCATGCTAGAAGAGTAGACACCCAAAGAATTGTGGTCAAGGTTGCACTCCCTGTACATAGAAATAAATATGTGCAATAAGCTTATGCTGAAGAAACAATTCTACAGCCTTCGGATGGAAGAAGGTGGAGATATATTGAGGTATGTTCAGTGGTTCGACTAGCTGAGTATGGATTTATTCAATTTGGGTGTGGCTATGAAGGAAGAGGATAGGTCTCTGATGTTGCTGTGCTTGCTACCCGAGAGCTACGATCTACTGATGATGACTCTGTTGTATGGAAAAGAGATCCTAGTCTATAAAGAGATAGTGTCAGTCCTTCGGACGAACGAGCAAAGAGAGCAGATGATGAGAGGTAGTACAAAGGTTCCCTAGGATGTCTGATCATCGATGAAAGGTCTAGGAGGGGGAAGGATAGACGTGAGGCAGCAAGGAGACAGAGGTCTCCAAGGAGTATCAGGCAGGTTAGATGCTATATGTGAAAGCAGCTCGGGCACATGAAGAGAGATTATCCACAGAGAAAGAAAGGAAAGGGAGAACGTTCCAAACCGGAGTCATCCAGTGCAGTGGCTGAGAGCGATGCATCAGATGATCTTTTGAAGTTGTCGGCTAGACATAGGGAGAAGACAGATAGATGGGTACTGGACTTTGCTAGCTCTTATCATTGTACACCTCACTGAGCATGGTTCACTTCTTACAAACAGGTGTGAGGGGCAGCAAGTGATACTAGAAGATGGAAGCTCTTGTGGTATAGCAGGAGTGGGTTCCCTCAGATTGAGGATGTATGATGGGAGGGTGTGGTTGTTGACAGATGTGAATCATGTCTCAGATCTCAAGAGGAGTGTAGTATCATTTGTATACTTAAAGGAAAAGAGCTTCATTTTCAAAAGCGATTCAGAGGTACTGAATGTCTCCAAGGATAATAGGATTGTGATGAGATGGAGGAGATTGAGGAGTCATCTGTACCAGATGATAAGATCTATTGTGTCTGAGGAGGTCAAGGTGATTGCTTCAGTCATGGAGGATCAATCGGAGGTTCAGTCAGTGCAGATTGGATAACTGATGGTATGTTTATCGGATTTGCCTGTTACGAGGTCACCGGATCATAGGGAGGTGGAGCATCGACCACAGGTGTATCCACATATGAAGGAGGAGCATTGGGGAGAGGTTCCTTCATAAGTAATGATGAAGACCATGGCCATGGCACAAGCTCTAGGTGAGGAGGTGTAGAGAGAGGTGGAGTCTCCCAGACACTCAGGCAGCAATGAGCGGGCACCAGGAGAAGGCCTAGAGGTGTATGCATCAGGGTTAGATGCTACAGCGGTGATAGGATGCAGGAAGAATTCGGAGACTTGTGAGGAGGTTTCCACCAGCATGGATCATAGGTGGGTCAGAGGCAGGGGAGTGGAGCTACTGTCACTCCAAGAATTTTTAATGCTGTGGCGAAACATGTTGCAGGAGCAGCTACAATTAGAGCCATTGGGCCAGTGGTAACTAGAGCCACTGAGAGCAACGACGAGCAGAGTCACTGGAACTACGGTGGTTGGGAGTCGTAGGTAGAGTAACTAGTGGTGCGACAGGTGGAGTCACGGAGGCAGCAGCGAGAGCAGTTGCTAGATCAGTGGTGGGCATAACCGCTGATAACAGGATCTACAAGAGAGATGTCTGGCTGGAGGATGAGATCTTCAGCCATAAGGGAGGTGGTGGCAATCTCCCAAACAGCTCCAGGACTGAGATATACTATCGTGGCAAGGAGGTCTGCACAATTAGCTTCACTTATTGAACAGGATGTGCAGAGGATCGGAGCTCAGTGAAGAGTGGCGATCATCAAGAGTTTGGAGGTACTAAGGTGGAGATTGTCGGGATTTTGTGATGCACCCATAGCCTTGAAGGTGACCATAAGTGGAGTCGGTTCGATAGGCTCCAGATACACTATAACGAATGCGATCATAGGCTAGGACAGGAGTGGTCCTAGGGTGCAGACGGTGCATAGTTTTCGTGGACTTGAGATTCAGCGATGAGGACTTCAAGGAGCCTGATTGGGACTCTAGATACTTGGGACATAAGATGGAGCAAAGAACCAAGCGAAGGCCTTCTGCCAGTAGAGGAGTCAACTGGGCTCTAGAAGGAGTCAACTCAGATCAGATCAAGCCAGCTCGAGCTTTGAGAGAACCGGCTCGGATACCAGATAGAGAGCAGTATTTTGTGACACGCTGGTGGTATGGCATTCGAGCTGACTTGGGGTTTGGTCGATCCAACTCGAGTACAGTCAAGTTGACTCGAGCTTTGACCGAGCTGACTCGAATTGCGGGAATAGATGCACGGGATTTCTGTTTGGGTCTCGGTCAGGTTTTGATCATAGGGTCTTAAGATCTAATTTGATGGATCTTAAGGGGACTAACTCAAGAAGTGAGTACATGATCAGACCATGGGTGTACATGGGTTTGAAAGAGTGCATTTGGGTTAGTCTAGGAAGCTTTTTAGATTTGGATTTTGATCTATTGTATAGGCTATATATATGTAACCTGTTATAAAAGGAATGAATTGAATCTTTTTTCTCCCGAAACCCTCATCTCTCTCTTTTCTCTCCGGTTGCATGCCATATAGGATGGGCAGCAAACCCTAGCTACCACCTTCAAGGAAGGAAAGAAAGGAGGCACTCCCTTCTCAAACAAAATCCTGATGCCACCTCCTTTGTGTGCGATTTGCTGGTGTTCTCGAGTCTCTACATCCTACAAAAATTGCATAACAATCTTTACTTCATAACCTTTACTGATGACTTTTCACGGTATGGGTGTATGTTCCTTATACGATATAAGTCTGAGGCTTTTGAAAAGTTCAAAGAATTCAGAAATAAATAGAGAAACAAACTGAAAAGTTTCTTAAGGTTCTTCGATCCGATCGAGGAGGTGAATATCTAAATAAAAAAATTTTAGATTATCTTAAGGAGCACGGCATAGTCTCACAGTAGACTCTGCCTGGAATGCCTCAACTCAATGCGGTTTCAAAATGGAGAAATCGAACCCTATTAGATATGATTCGATCTATGATGAGCTTCACCAACCTTCTTATTTTTCTTTGGGGATATAGTCTACTAATTGCTATTTATGTACTGAATAGGATTTCTTCTAAAACTATTCCTACCACACCATATGAAATATGGCATGCTAAGAAATCGAGTCTGACTCACCTCAAGATTTGGGGTTGTCTGGTCCATGTCAAAATACAAAAGGCGGACAAGTTAGAAACAAAGTCCCTTAAAGCTCATTTCATTGGATATCCTAAAAAGTCTTTAGGATATTATTTCTATCTTTCGAAAGACCATAATATGATTGTGAGTCGACATGTAGTTTTTCTTGAAAAATAGTTTATTCAAGATGGAGGCATGAGAAGATGGATTGGTACTACAAAAAAATAAATTATTAGTGACGAAAAATTTCTATCGCTAATAATCTATTTTCGTCGCTAATAGGTATTAGCGACGAAATTTTGTCGCTAATTATTCATCGTAAATAATCACGTCGTTGATAATATTTTACGATGAAAAAAATTTCATCGCTAATAAAAGATATTTATGATGAATATTTTTTATCATTAAAAAATTAAAGATAAAAAATTTTAATTATAAAAAAAATATTTACGATGAATAATACCATCGCTAATAAATAAAAAATTAATAGCAACAAAAATATTTTCATCGCTATTAATTTTAAAAGTTTTAACGATAAAAATTTTACGTCGTAAAAAAGATTTTTTGCAACAAAAATATTTCATCACTATTAATTTAATAAAAAAATTTTAAAAAATAAAATTAAATAGTATTAGCGATAAAAATATTACATCTTAAATAAGATAATTTTCTATAAAAATTTATGTCGTTAATAATTATTTATTAAAAAATTAAATTATGTTAGTAAAATATTTTTTATGATGAATCTTTCATTAGGAATAATTCTGTCGCCAATAATTTAATCATATTTTTTAAAAAATAATTTATGAATAAAAAAATTTATATGTATAATATTTTTTATAAATTAAAAAAATAAAAATAAAAAATTTATATAATAAATTGATAAATAAATTTTATTATTTTATTATATTAAATTAAAATTATAGGAGATTTAAAATAAAAAAAATACATGAATAAGCCGTCAAATATCGGCATCTAGAGAATGAGCTGAGGAAAGGGAGTGCTCGACGGAGCTCGGACCGGTGATGGAGCTTAGACCGACTTGCTGCTACCTCATCAGCTGTATCGTCTACTCCATCTGCGCCATCTCTTCCATCATTTGGATCTAGAGCTGCTGATACTCGTTCACGCGTGCAGCCAACTCCTGAGCTCACTGCTCAGCCTGCTGTCAATTCATGGCATCCTGCTGTCGATCCTCGACAGTCTGTCTCTGTACCTCCGTCAGTCGAGCCTCGCATGCAGAATGGATATCAGCCCTAGATGAGCGAGAGGATGAGAAAGCTGTGATCCTATATCCTAGACCTCTAACATAACAGGATCTCGTACCGAGCACCCGATCACAGATCTCATCATCTGTGGGTGTGGTCAAATCCTCAGGGATAGGCTGGGATCTCATGTCTGTTATACGGTCCTAAAAATTAAAGTTATAGTTATTTTAATTTTGTAATAAAAATCAGACTATGAATGAAAAAATAATTGAAAAAACTTACAAAGAGCTCTTGGCTCTCCATCATCCACTCCCCTAACCATCGCTAGTGGGTCCACTGGTAGATATCGATCCTACCAGGAAGCTCGCCACTCTCAACATCTCTCTGTAATTTGAGAATTAATTAAAAAAATTTAAATAATTAAAAAATTATATGCTAATTAAAAATTAAAAATTACCTACCATGTGCTCCATGTGATGAGCGAACGATCTCGAACGCCCATAATGCGGCACGGTCTGTCTCGCTTGATTCGTGGCAGTCTGGACACATCGTCTTTGTAAAATTATCGATCAAATTAGTAGATAACAAATTTAATTTAAGAATAAATGATTCAGTCATTAAATTCTAAAAAAAAAAAGTTTAAATGTATAACCTGATCTGTCGGATCCTTGCAATGTTGACATATGGCAGTCCAATCATCCATAATGATCTGTCATAGGGCTACTGAAGTGCTGCCTCCTCTCCATGATCCTACACCACACGGTACCAATGCTGATGCATGTGATGGAGATAATCCTTGAAATACAATGATAGATGAGTGTCCACGGCTCGCCTTACACGATCCTCCTCAAAATTAATGATATCGAATACACTTTGTCAATAACAAATATTAGAAGAATACTATATAAATTAAATATTTATAATATAATTTATTTTACCTATAAGTGGGTATAGAAAATCTCGCTCCGAGCCGATAGAACGTGATGCCAATCGAAGAACGTTACAGAGGCATAACTGCGGCATATGATGCCCAACTCAGTCTGTCAGGGCTCGCACCATTCCCTAATGGGTTTGGTGTAGCCGGCTAGTATCTCGATCCGGAGATGCTGTTTTGGGTGCTCGCATCTCTAATGCTCTAGAGCGAGATTCTTTGATGGACCTCGTCCTCACCTCACTACCGATGAAGACTGGCCTGAAACAATAATAAATAAATCATTAGTATGATCCAAATAAAAGAATCAAATTTTATTATATAAAAAATATAATAATGCCAATTGAATCTGTCTCACTAGGATCCGCCTCACTGAGGCCTGCCAGTGCAGGGCCCTCTGACAGTGGAGCCAGTGCAGCAACGGAGATCGGTGAAGGTGCCTCAACCTCCGAGGTAGACTATGAATGGTGAATAATAATAATAGAAATCAAATAATATTCTAATGAATATAATTATATCGCATACCATTATTGCATGAGAAGATTGAATAAAAAATATAGATCTACTTATCAATATTTGTATCTTTCTCGATGTGTAGATCCTCCTCCGAATTATAATAATCGATATATGTGCCATCTTCTATCTCATCATCATTTATGAACTGATCATCACCCACTGACTCATCAAAATTAAGTACAAATCCACTTCAACTTCGTTGGATGGCGGATCAGCTCTATTCAAAGGTGTTGTTACAAGTTCTTCATCAACCAAAAGCTCGACTAATATTTATTCTTCTTGTCGAAAAGCTTCCTCTTCATATAAATCCAAATTTTTATCCATCTCTAATCGGATTGGTATGTTATATATGTGTCTAGGTGTTATTTTTTGTACAACATGTCAGTTACTTCGATACTTTAGATCCTTCAAATATATTACTTGTTTCGCTTGAGTTACTAATATATATGACTCATTTTGGTACTATGTTCGTGCAAAATTTATACTGATAAAGTGCGAATCGATATGAATACCGATCTTTTTATTACTAATATTTCATTATTCACACTGAAATAAAAATATAGAATTACTAGACCACACTTCAATTCTATGATATCTACCAGTACACCATAATAATCAATCTCTTCTTCTCCTTCATATCCTATTGTAGCAATCCCACTATTTCGGATCCGTCGTTACATCTCAAGCTTCTTTATATGAAATCTCATTCCTCCAATGATACAGGATGCATCGGGATTAATCTTTCGATTGGGACCACATGCTAAATCGAACAACTCTTCGGTTGCACCTACTTCTTTTTTGAAATACTTATATTTCATCTACACCATATCATAAAAAATTATGTTAATTTAAATAATATTATTTATAATTAAATAAATAATGTATCACAAATGCAACTTACAAGATCACCAAATTATATTATAAATATTTTTCTATATCGATCATCGACATCCATATTATTCTCTCTACATAGTATACTCTTGTGCTCACTGCAAGAAGTGATGATTTTTAATTTTACATCGATATAAAAAATTTATTTAAAATATTAAATAGTATGGTAAGATGGTACTTACTCAATAAAATCTTCAATTTCTTCACAATTATTTAGAACATAAAAGTGTGCCTTGGATAGCTCGTTCATATCCATAAATTTATATCTCCTTGCACCAATAGGTCGAACAATTTATTTAAATATAGATAATGTCGGTTCATTGTCACCCCATTCACGATCTGCATTACAATCTGTACGATTGAATATTATTTCGATATCATCAAGATACATCGAGCAGAATGTAACACATTCCGTAGCTACATATACTTCTGCTATAGATCCTTCAGACCTTGCTTTATTGCGCACATACTTTTTTAAGGTACACAAGAATCTGTAAATAAAAATAAATTTAAATTTTAAAAATATATTTATATCTTATAATTGATATGGCAAAGTACGTATAATTTTTTTATCTTTCAATAGGATACATCCATCGATAATATACTGGTCCGATCAAAAGAGCTTCTTTTGGAAGATGAACAGTCAGATGCACCATAACATCAAAAAATAATAGTGAAAATTTTTTTTCTAACTTACAAAGAATGAGTATGATATCCTTCTCAGATCTCTCAAGTAAGTTAATCTATAATTTTTGACAACACAGTTCTCGAAAGAACACTCCCAGCTCAATCAATGCAGTTTGAACATCACAACCCAAATAGCCACGCATGACCACAGGAAGCAAACATTGCATCATCACATGAGAGTCATGATTTTTCATATCAGAGATATTGCCATCGTTGTTTCGAACACACCGTGATACGTTTAAAGCATATGCTTTAGAAAACTTTACGATTTTGAACCATCCATAAATTTTTTTTTCTCACCAAATAGTGAATAACATGCAGATGGCAAAAAAAATCTCTTACCTCGATGAACTAAATGCAACTCCGATCAGATTCTCATTTTCTGTAAATCAAGGCGAGCTTTTGTACCATTTTTTATTTTTTCTGAGATGTTCAATACAGTACCGATGATATTATCATAAATATTCTTTTCAATGTGCATTACATCCAGATTATGATGAAGTAGTAGCTGCTTCAAATATGGTAGTTCTAAAAAGATATTTTATTTTGTCCAATTCAGTTCAGCTTGAGTACGCTTCCGCTTGCGAGTACCCGATATTTTTTCAAATTGGACATTTTCAATGACTTCAAGTTGTTCTAAAATTTTTGCTCCATTTAACTCCTTAGGTGGTGAACGTCGGTCGGACTTACCATCAAAATATTGGTTATAACGGATCCTCCAAGAATGATTAGCAGGAAGAAACCGTCAATGACCCATAAAACATATTTTTCATTCCTGCTTTAAATATAAGGAGGATGCATCCCTATTGCATATTGGACATACAAGATATCCTTTGGTGCTCCATCCAGATAAGTTTTTATATGCAGAAAAATCATTTATCGTCCATAAAATCGAAGTATGCAACTTAAAATTACTTTGACTCACAGAATCATATGTCTATACCCCATTTTCCCATAGCTCCTTCAGATCATCGATTAAAAATCGTAGATATACATCAATTTCATTACCTATTGCTTTCGGATCCGAAATCAACAGTGACCTAAAAATAAATGATTCTTTCATGCACTTTCAAGGTGACACATTATATACAACTAGCATCACAGGCCATATGCTGTAAGAGGTACTCAGATTGCCAAAGAAATTAAATCCATCTGTCACTAGACCAAGTCGGATATTATGCGGGTCACTCGTAAAGTACAGATGCTTTGCATCGAAGTCTTTCCACACTAAAGAGTCAGTCGGATGGCTAAGTATGTTCTCCTCCGGAACCTGCTGCTCATAATGCCATCTCATTTCTTCAGCTGTCTTTGTGGACATACAAATTTTGAAGTCTTGAAATCAATGAAAAATATCTCAAAATCTTTTGAGATATCTTCTTTGCTTTTCTATTATCGATTTTATATCTAGGCTCACAATATTTTGGATATTCAGTTGCTTGTTTGTTATCCTTATAAAATAATATACAGTCATTTTTGCAGGCATGTATAGGAATATAGTTATGTCCCAATTTCTGCATATATATTTTTACTTCAAAATATGATTTTGGAAGTCTCTCTTCATCGGAAAGAGCTGCTTTAATCAATATCAAAATTTAATCAAATGACTTCTGACTCCATCAGTTCGTGGTTTTAATATGAAGTAATTTTATCAAAAACTCTAATCTGAAAAATTTTATACAATTTGGATAGAGTGGCTCTCGTGCATCCCTTGTAAGCTTTGCAAACTATTCAGAAGTCACTTCTATCTTAAGTCGAATATTATGTTCATGATCAGAATTACTTTCAGATGCAGTAGTACTCATACATACATTTGAACAAACACCTTGATGTAAATCATCAAATAATTCTCCTATATTACTATGTTCGACAGGTCCAGCAGCATCACTATCATCTTTAGTATCGTCATCATCGTGCACCACTTCATTCGGATCACCCTCCCCATGCCATATCCAACAAGTATACTTCTTATCCATACCATATTGTAGTAGATGTTCCTCAACAAGTGTTATGTGATGATATACTATATTGACACATCTCTTACATGGACACTTTATCCGACTAGCACTGTCAGCCTTATATCGTACAAACTCAATAAAATCTCAAACTTCTTTTCGATATTCAAGCAAAAAAATACTTTTAGTATTCATCCAATTTTTATTGATATCCATCTAATAACAAATACAAAATCATTAACAATAAAAAAAAATTCAGTGGTATTTTGGATCTCGATCCAAATTTCAAACTGAATCGCGATCCAAATTCTAGCCAAAATCTCGATCCGGATCCAGATACGGATCACTTTATACAAAACAATACATATTAAAAAACACAAACTGAACAGTAACACAAAAAATATCCTTCCATCAATTTAATAAAATAAAAATGCATGATCCTATCCATTTCAAATCATAACTAACAGGTATGGTCCTATCCCTTTCAGAAAAATAATAATCTTATTATTATTATTAGTGAATATTTTATCTTATTTTTGTAAAAATTTTGGCAGTACTCCTCATGGTTCTCCAAGCATACGATGTGAATATGGTGCCTGTGCACCCTATCCACCATATATCCAGAGAACAATGGACAGATAACTACTGAATACCATATAATGAAATGAAATATCAACTATTAACAATAATAATATTATTACCTTTTCAAAAAGCCCAAATATGGGACATCCAAGAGTCCATCTCGATGAAGATCGACTTTTGAACGGAAATCTATGGCTCAATATAATTTAACTACCATCTTTGAATATGCATTCGAAGATGAATTTTTAATTTATCAAAAAAGAATAACTCCGTATTGAAATTTTTTCATCAAAAATTTTAATAAAATTTTTTGTAAATAGAAATATTTTTTATATTTATAATTTCAGTAGCATATAAAATAGCATATAAAATAATTAAATTATAATAAGTAACAGCAATATTGTTAGTGAAAAAAATTAATCAAATAATTAAATAATTTCAGTAGTAACACTAAAAAATAATATACAATAAATATAATTAATCAAATAATATGCATCTCCCCATCCCTGCCGACTCGGCCACATCCCCGCAGGCCCGGGCCTGCATCGTCGGCCTAGCCCCATCCCCACCGGCCCCCTGATGGCCCGAGAAACCATAAAAAAAAAAAGTAAATAGTCTTACCGACGGCGGATGTAGGCACCACCAGCCTGGCCCCATCCCAGGCCTCGACCTCATCCCTGCCAGCCCCGGCCTGGCCCCATCCCCGCCGACCCCCCGATGGCCTGAGAAACCAGTAAAAAAAAAGTAAATAGTCTTATCGACGGTGGACGCAGGTGCCGCCAGTCCGACCCGACTCGGCCCCATCCCCATCGGCCCCGACCTCATCCCCATTGGCTCGACCCGGCCCCATCCCCGCCAGCCCCGACCCCATCCCTGTCGGCCCCGACCTGACTCGGACCCATCCCCGCTGGCTCGGCTCGACCCCATCCCCACAGGCTCGGCCCCATCCCTACTGGCCCGGACCCGTGTCGCCGGCCCGGCCCGACCCGACCCCATCCCCGCCGGCCTCGACCCGCGTTGCCAGCCCGGCCCGACCCAGCCACATCCCCGTAGGCCCAGGCCCCATCCTTGCCGGCTCGGCCTGGCCCCATCCCCGTCAGCCCGTCGATGGCCCAAGAAAACACCAAAAAAAAAGAAAAAATTGTCTAAGTCTTTGAACGCAGGCACCGCTGGCCCGGCCCGACCCGACCCCATCCCCGCCGGCCCCGGCCTCATCTCCATCGGACTGGCCCGACCCCATCCCCACCGACCCTCTGGTGGCCCGAGAAAACATCAAAAAAATAAAAATAATAATAAAAAATATCGATGATGGAAGCAGGCACCATCGGTCGGCCCGATCCGGACCCATCCCTGTCGGTCCCCCGGTGGCCTGATAAAACACCAAAAAAAAATACTTACCGACGGCGGACGCAAGCGCCGCCGGCCCTGCCCCATCCCCGTCGGTGTCTCCCCCATCCCCGACGGCCCATCGGTGGCCCGAGAACACACCAAAAAAACAACATGTTACCTTACCGGCGGACAGCGACGGCAATGGTGACGGTGACAGCGACGGTGGACGGCGACGGCAACGAATGCTGCGGCCGAGAGAGGGGGGAGAGCAGAGAGTGGGAGGAGGGGGGAGCACCTTCACACGAAACCGGGGGGGCATCGGGGAAGAAAATGGGTTTCAGGATGGGACTTGACGGGATGCGATATATTAGCGACAAAAATTTTCATCGCTAATAAAAATTTTCATCGCTATTAATTATATAAAAAATATAATTTGTGATGAAATAAAAAATTTCATCACTAATAAGCTTATTAACGACGGACAACCTTTTCGTTGCTAATAGTTTCTACCAAAAAAAAATTTCGTTGAAAAAATATTTTCTCCCCAAAAAATATTATTTACGATAAAAGTAGAAATTTCGTTGCTAATAATCTTACTAACAACGAAAAATTTTTCGTCGCTAATAGTTTCCATCAAAATATTTTCCGCTAAAAAAATTTTCCCACCAAAAAAAAATTATTTACGATGAAAATTTTTTTTTTTCATCATTAATTATTTTGTTAGCGATGAAAAAGCTTTTTCATTGCTAATAATTACTAAAAAAATAAATTTTTATTTTTCTAAAAAATTTACGATGAAAATAAACATGAGCAATATGATGCTTCCATAGAAAGATAATATAAATATATATATATATAGCCAAGTTATATATATATATATATATATATATATATATATAGCCAAGTTATAGTAAAATGTCATCTGCGAAGTGAAGGCTCTTCAACTCATGGGATACTTTGATAGATCCAATCTTTTTAATGAACCTCAGGTGGCCTGCCTCTTGGTGTAATCTAGAAAGAACATCAATTACTAGGATGAAAAGGAGCAGCAAAAGAGGGTCATCTTGATGGAGTCCTTTGTGGCATCTGATCAGTCTTCCAGACTTGCCATTAACAATAAGAGCCACCGATGCCGAAGAGAGAAGGCTCCTTATCCAACCAATCCACCTTTTCAGACAGCCATGGCCTTTGAGCAAGTCAAGTAAGAAGTCTAAGATAATGGTGTCGAAGGTTTTTTCAAAATCTAATTTATATGGAATATCTTTTTGTCCCGACCTTCTGCATGCAATAAGCTAATCATCTCATGTGCACTTAAGAAGTTATGTATAATGGATTTTTCCTTGATAAAAGCTGATTGATTGTCATTGATGAGAGTTGAAAGGAAGGGAGCCAAGCGATTAGAGAGAATCTTTGTGATAATTTGTATATGTTGTTGAGGAGGCTGATGGGTCTTAGGTCCCGAGTATTTAAAGAGCCTTGCTTCTTAGGAATTAGAGTATGAGCAGTTAAAGAGCCTTCCTAGTCGTTGAACTATTCAGGACAGCAAATCTAGCTAGGATGCTGCCATAATATAAAAAAAAATATGTAAAAAGCCAATCGTTTGTGAATTCTTAAAAATGATTCATGTGTAGTCCTTACCTCTAAAGATCCCACCATAGGTACCTCAACGATTCATACGTCATTTTATCATGTCAGAATCCACTTATATTTAGACCATGATTCTGAAGTTATAATATAAGATAGGCAACCAACATAAACGTAAAAAAAAAGTTTAGAGATCTAAGTTTGGTTTTGTTTAGAATTGAATGAATAGTACTGTTTGATATTTATATGAGAATGGGTGTAGAATTGGGATCCAAGTCTTTCAATAAAAAATTATTTAAACTGGATCACGTTGTCTAGGACGTATATCAGGTGACTTTATTTTAATTTGCTTATCTAATCTATTATTTTCATCATAAATACATATTATTTATGATGTAATATTTTTATTGCAACTAATCTGTTATTTTTAAATTTTTAAAATTTTTTAAATATTAGCAACAAAATTTTTCATCGTAAAAAAAAATTAGCGACGGAATTCCTATTTTTCATCGCTAATGGTCTAGTTTTTGAAATTTTAAAATTTTTTATTTTATACATATTAGTGATAAAAAATATTCATCATAAATCATCAAAGATTTTATGATGAATAGTCAATTTTGCATCATAAATAGGAGATTATTTATGATGTAAAATTTTCATCATAAATAATCTTTTATTTTAAAATTTTTAAATTTTTTTTAAAAATAAGTTTATTAGAGATGAAAAATATATTTTTCATTGTAAATATACTTGATGATTTATGATGAAAATTTTTGCATCGCTAATAGTGTAGTTTTTGAAAATTAATTTTTTTTTTATTTTTTACATATTAGTGACAAAAAATATTCATCATAAATCATCAACGATTTTGTGATGAAAAATAAAACTTTCATCGCCAATAAGAGAGTATTTATGATGTAATATTTTTATCATAAATAATCTATTATTTTTTATTTTTTATTTTTTTATTATTTATGATGAAATATTTTTGTCATAAAAATTTGCGTATTAGTGACGTAAATTTTTTTTAATCATAAATAGTTTCATTATTTATGATGAAAATCTTTCATCGCTAATAGTTGAGTTTTTGAATTTTTAATTTTTTTTATTTTTTCACATATTAGTAGTAAAAAAATTTTATCATAAATGATCAATATTTTATGATGAAAAAATATTTTTTGTTATAAATATTTCATTATCTACGATGTAATTTTTTTCATCACAAATAATCTTTATTTTTAAATTTTTTAACTTTTTTTAAATATTAACGATAAAATTTTTATCGTTAATAAATTTTATTTACGACATAATAGATATTTTTATCACAAATAATTCAATAATTTGTGATAAAAAATTATGTCATAAAAATCTATAATATTTATTATTTTAAATTTTTTATTTTTTTATATATTAGTGACGAAAATTTTTAGTCATAAATAACAATTATTTACGATGAAAAAGTAGTTTTCATCGTAAGAAATTAAATTATTTATGATGAAAATTTTTTCATCGATAATATTTAAAAATTTAAAATTTAAATAATATTTTATTATTTATGATGAAAAAATTTATCAAAAATAATATATACTTACGATGAAATTATATTTTTCATTGCTAATATTCTTTATTGGCGATGAAATTATAAAATCATCATAAATATTTTTTTATTATCGATAAAAATTTTGAAATATCATAAATAGCCTTATTTGCGATGAAAATTTTTTCTGTCGTAAAAAAATTCATCACAAAAACTCTATTTTTTTGTAGTGTGGGCTCGAGGAAAAAGTCTCTAAAGAGCAATAAGTCTTGAAACCTATGGAACCAATTCTGTTAGAGCCAATCCATGCACCTCCTCCTCCACCTCGTAAGTCTAGTAGGATTTTCCATACTCCTGAGTGGTACCTAGATATTATTTCAGAGGATATAGAGAAAATATTCCTCACAAAAAATGGGATACATGAAGATGATCCCAAAACCTATGGCGAGACGATATCAAATATCGACTTCAAGAAATGGTTAGAAGCAATGAAGTCAGAAATTGACTCGATGTACTCAAATCAAGTCTGAATCTTAGTGGATCCACCCAAAGGTATTATACTTATTGGGTGTAAATGGATCTACAAGAGAAAGATTGGTGCAGATGGAAAGGTAGAGACCTTTAAAGCTAGGTTCATAGTGAAAGAATATAGTTAATGTGAAAGCATTGACTATCAGGATACCTTCTCATCTGTGGCCATACTTAGGTCCATCTGTATATTACTTGCCGTTGCAGCATATTTTCACTATGAAATATGAAAAATGGATGTGAAAATGGTATTCCTGAATGGATATCTTGAGGAAGATATCTATATAGAACAACCGCTTGGTTTCACTTTTAGTGATAGTAATCACAAAGTTTGCAAACTATAAAGGTCCATTTATGGACTCAAGCAAGCATCTCGGAGTTGGAATACATGTTTCAATGATGTAATCAAATCATTTGATTTCATCAAAAATAAAGAGGAATCATGTATTTTCAAAAAGGTCAGTGAGAGTGGTGTCAGTTTTCTAGTACTGTACGTGGATGACATACTCCTAGTTGAAAATAATATTTTTATGTTAACCTTGGTCAAAGTATGGTTGTCCAAAGAATTTTTTATGAAAGACCTATGAGAGGCATCCTTTATTTTGGAGATTAAAGTATATAGAGATAGATCTAGAAGGATGCTTAGATTGTCACAAAAGATGTACATTGAGGAGGTGCTGAAGAAGTTCAGCATGGAGAACTCCGAGACGGTACTTGTTCCCTTCAAACATGGTATCCATCTCTCCAAAAAAATGTACCCCAACACATCAGAAGAGATAGAACGTATGAGCAAGATCCCTTATGCTTCGGCTATAAGAAACCTTATGTATGCCATACTTTATAGACGACCTGATATCGTCCATGTTGTGAGTGTCACAAGCAGATATCAATCAAATCTAGGAGAAGACCACTGGACTTCTGTGAAATATATCCTCAAGTATTTGAGAAGGATTAAGAATATGTTTTTGGTATTTCGCAATGGAGATTCGAAAGTATAAAGGTATACTGATTTAGATTTTATATCTGATATTGATGATCAAAAGTCAATATCAGATAGTATTTTCTTGTGCAATGGTGGTGTTGTAAGTGGAAAGAGTTTCAAGCAGCCTGTTATTGCAGACTGCACTATAGAAGTACAGTACATTGCTGTATTGAAAGCTGCTAAGGAGGCGTTCTGGTTCAAGAAGTTCATTGCGGAGCTAGGTGTGATGCCATTAGATGCCATCTCATTCTTTTATGACAACAACGGTGCCATGCATTGTCCTAGCTAGGGAGCGAAGGTCTCACCAAAAATCCAAGCACATCGAGCAACGATTCCATCTCATCCACGATTATCTCGACAAAGAATACGTCTAGATTAAGAGAGTCGATACTATAGATAACGTAGCTAACCCACTGATGAAGCAATTAAACCAACCAAAGATTGAAGCCCACCTTGAGAAGATGAGACTTAGATTTGTAGTCAATTGGCTTTAGGTCAAATAGGAGGTTGTTAGATGTATGCCGAAGAAGTCAGATTAATCGATACTTGTAAAACTTTCTTAGGATATATTTTGTAATACTGACTTATAAATTAATAAAGTTGGATTTTATTTCTATTCGGATCTATGTTATTAAGTGCCTCTAAATCATCCATTGAGTTAATAGGTATAATGACACATGTTCTCGAGAGTTGAAAATTTGAGACATGTGTCATTATAATTAATTAATTAATTACTCCTGATCATAGGATCATCATGGGGATGATGTTTGATCTGGAGAAATTAGTACACAATCACTTCTTTAGAATAGATGAGTCTTGAATCTATAATGTAGAGACACCAGAGGGCGAGTGCAAATACTTATTAGAAATAAGGATACTGAGCATGACCAATCACGAGTAGTCATTAGGATGTTTATCTTTTCATCAGTGACTAACTTGATGCTATAGTAGTATGACTAGTTCTTTGATCTACGGTGCCTCGGCTGTCTACAATGAGGTTGCTATAGTTTGACTATACCATAACTCGATTTCCTAGCAGATGGAGGCCTTCAGGTATATATTGGTTGTAGTAGACTCATTATAGGAATAACATGCGCATCAAGATGGGATCTATCGACCTCGGTAGATGAGGAATAGTCCTATGTAGATTATGAGACTAAGTCCTAAAACTCATAGCCATAGTAGTGTGAAAGATAGAAAGGTGTTTCTATTGGTTTTCACATTGGACTCAAGTCGGTTGATTCTAGCATATGACAAGAATCAAATTTAATGAGTTATCCTTAATGTATAACTTGTTGGGACTCATGATAGAATAATCGAATCACACGATAACTGCACTTAGAGGTTCATCATTCAGTTCTGCTGGATTGTCACTACATACTGTTAGGAGTCACTGATCGATTGTGGGATCAATTAAAATTATATCGATGATCAATAATTATAATTGACTTAATTGAAAAGAGTTTCAATCCATCGAAAAGAGTTTCGATGATATTGCTGATAGAGATCACAACATATCTCACTATCAGACAGAATTGGATCAATGGGGTCACACAAATAAAGATATTGGTCTAGGATTGCACAATTAGACTAACATAGTCTAATTGGGTTAGGATTAATTAAAGCCTAATTTTTTATTTAAAAAAATTATACTAGCACATGATTAAATCCAGTTTTTTCTTGATTTGGGTTACCTATTGGATAAGGCTTAACCAAATCAAAGCGAGCTTATTTGGACATCAAGAGTTAGAGTCTTAGAAGCCTTTTTTCCATGTGATAAGGGTGGGGGGGTGCCAACTGTTGCCACCCCACTTATCTTCGTTGTCTTGTGCACAGAATGAAGGGACGCCCAAATGGATGAGATCCAAGGGGCATCCCACCTTGTGGATAGGATGAGATAAAGGGGTTTGCACCCCATTTGAATTGAGATTCAAATTTAAAGGGGACTTATCCCCTTGTAGATGAAGATAAAGGCTTTATCTCATTTGAATTTGAGTTCAAATTGAGATAGGGATAATGCCAATTTAAATTTGAAGGGTTCAAATTTAAATGAGGGAGATAAGATGGGGGTGCCTACAATCTTATCCATAGCACATGCCCAAGTTGATTTTTCATAGAGATTCTATGAAGAAATGAATGGAAAGTAGAGGAAGGGGCACTAGATATGAGAGTCCTTTTGCTTTAAGTCACTTGACGACTTAAAGCCCTAGGACTCTAGATTTCTAATTCTATAAAAAGGTGTCATGTCAAAGCCGTT
The DNA here is from genome assembly GCF_000442705.2 of Elaeis guineensis. NCBI lineage: Eukaryota > Viridiplantae > Streptophyta > Magnoliopsida > Arecales > Arecaceae > Elaeis > Elaeis guineensis. The sequence goes on along the minus strand of NC_026001.2, from coordinate 95,727,352 downwards.
TGACACTAATGCTCATCATAAGAAAGTCTCCACACCTTCTCTTCTCCTCTTCGTGCCATCTCCCTCACCTCTCTAATCTTTGATCTTCTCTTATGCCCAAAGGAGTTGGGCATCCCATCTGGTGGCCTCAAAGCGTTGAGTTCCATCCGATCTATGCGAAGGAACAAGAAGACTGCGATCAAGTATTGATCAAAACTCTATCAGAGATCAAATCCAAGGCTGATCCAAGAGCTTGTAGATTCGTCTAGAAGTAAATGAATCGAATACAGAGAAAGCATCCTTGTCCGAGTCTGAGTGGATACCTATAGAGGTCGGGCAAGTGTGCGGCTCAATAGTGAACTGCGGAGTTCATCTACCCACGTAAGGTGATGTAATCATCTTATATTTTGATTTAAATAGTTTAAATCTCTATTTTTTCTTAATCTAGATGCATAATTGATCTAGCCATGATCGAGATCACAAATCAATCGGATCGTATGTCAGATCGAAAAGTTTTTGAATTTCACTGTATCTTGATCTGATCGATCGGGCGTGCAATCATTTCTTCATCTTTCCGTCTTCAGCACCATATCGAATCATGTCCAAAATCTATGGCATCTGAGTCAGGGTGTCTTCGAGAGGTTGGTTTGCCGATCCAATTGTCAACATTCATGCGAGCATCCAAATATTCCTTATCCTATTTGGGAATGCACCAGACACCTTCCCCCTGTTCCTTTCAAGGGTCTTAGCTAGAATTGGGTCTTCTTTGGAAGGCTGTGCACTGGTGGCCTATATTCCCCAGGCATTAATGTCAGATGTCTTTTTGATAGTAGCGATGCATTGAAAGAGGTAGTTAGCGCTTTGATCCTTGATGGTACAACTTTTGAGACCTCTCCCCTAATGACACGTATCCCATGCCTGGCAGGGTAGTTGGAGGTGCTAGAGTGCAATTTCTCTATAAATGGAGACCCCTTGGTGCTCAAAGTTAAAACCACCCAATCTTCTCCTCAAGATGTCATCTCTCTGGTTGCTTGAGTGCCGTCATCACTTGATCCTGCTAAATGTAGCCTTCTCGTGCCTCTGTGCAGCCAAAGTTCGCCTCATGAGAGCACACTGGAGAGCATGCCAGGTGGTGTCTTTATTTGGCATAGGAGGTGTTGAAAATTTTTTCTGCTCTGCTTACTAAGCGGTGGTGGCATCCGCCAAGGTTGTTCTAGGATGTCACTCCATGGGTGGGTCTTAGATCTTTCTGGAGGTGGCCTGGACCTCTCCGATGGATGTAGCCTTCTGACCTTCTTTGGAGATTTATCGTGAAGACGAACATGTCTCCAAGGATCGGGAGGTTGGCATCACTGAGCTCCATAGCTTTCATCGCATCAATCCTATGTTGGGTTTGGATGGTGGCCACACTTGTAGGTCTCTTTCTTTTGTTGTAATGGACTTCATCTAGTTGAAGCTATCTTGTAATGAAACCTTCTTTCCTAATAAAATATTTCTTCATTCTCTAATTGTGCCTTGCATGGCTATCCCGATGTTGTAGTGAAAAGCTCTTTCAAGCTGTCATCTAGTAGCAATCCGAAGTTATTTCCTACCCCTGCCCGGCTTATCCATGGACGAGATGTTGTGTGAGGTCTTTGGAGGTCTTCGACTTTGTTCTAATGACTGTGCTCTTGGCCAAACCCTACAATTAGGTTTTTCGCTAAAGGGAGCAATATTGTTGATGGTGAAGATATAAGAAGTTGCATCGCTTATTGGTAGTATAGCTGAAGTCTTTCAGAGTTCCATGTCTGTGGAGGCTAAATGCTGCTAAAAGTTATCGGTGCAAAAGCTAGCAGTTCAGTTACTTCCATTGACTGACATGGTACCTGTTGCTTGATTCACTGTGCTTTCCGCACATCCTACCTAGGTACCAAGGTCGTATCTGCAGCACCAACCATTGGGTTGCTGCCAAGGTTATCCCCACATCGGTGGTCTTTCGATATGGATTCTTTGTTGGGCTCCCATTTTGATAAAGTGCCCTCATCAGACAAGGCCTTTGTTCCTACCCTTCAACTGACGACACTCCTCGATGATATGGTTGTGGTCAGGATGGATGTGGTGGTACTCCCGGTCTCTCCAGCTTGTGGGTGCTCTCAACTTTGAAGGCCGACGGATGAAGTTTCGTCTTCGATCTCCATGATGATTTGAGCATGTGAAGCAGGGAGAGAGAGACATGGTCGTTGGAACGACGCAAATTATTCTTTCCCCTTTATTTTTGGAGCGATTTTCTCCTTCTTTTGAGGCTCCACGATTGTCGTCGTAGGGCCATTTCTTGTTGCCATTCTTTCTCCCTTCTTCTTCTCGATGAGAAATCTTGCCTTCCTATGCTCGAGCGTATCTTCGAGCTTGGGCTAGGAGGTCAGCGTAGACTTTCAAAAAATTCTTATCGAGGAAGAAAATCAAATGCTCGTCTTTGAGTCCTTGCTTCATCACGAACGTGGCGACAGACTCGTTGAAGTCATGGACTTCAGGCGTGGCCATGTTGAAACATGTCATATGATCTCTTGACAGTCTGCCTTCTCTTTTTTCAATAGACAAGAGGCCGTCATTACTCTTCGACTGTGGCCATTGGCTGCTGAAATACGTAATGAACTGCTTTTCTTACTGCTGAAGGAATCCTTAGCAAAATACTGGAGAACCAGACTCTCATGCTTTTTCTGAAAGTCATCGGAAAAGCTTGGTAGAGGAGGGCATCGGGTGCTCCCTATAGCGTCACGAGGGTTTTGCGACCCTCCGGGAGGAAACAAGTGGATTTGTCACACTATCACTGTCGACTTGGTCCACACAGTTTCTGGGAGGTCGCTTTCATGGAGTCCCAAGGACATCACACGTTCAGCATGGTGTACCTTGGTGGTAATGATGGTCTGTAGGGACAGATGGCCCGAGTCTCCAATAGCTAATTAGAGCAATCTTGGAGACCACTCACTCGGTGACATCTGTTACCCAGTGAATAGAAGTAGCTGGAAGAATTTAATTCTGGTTCCCTTTATATGGGGACCCTCTGTAACCTTTGGGCCAAAACTTGCTGGTAGCCTTCCATGGCACAGTGGTGCTGTTCTACTACCTTCGGGAGGCGATGGACGTCTTCTCCACAGTCAGAGGAGCTTGTATTTCTAATCGAACTACTATTGGGCATCTGGGTAAGGAACGTTGCAGCGAGGGCTTCGGCTTGGTATGGGAGGCATTGGGAATCCTCCATTGCTCTGACAAAGGAGTCAGGTTGGTAGTCGTTGGGGTTGTTTCCACATCACACTCGATCGAGAGGTCTTCAGCCTCTCCATGGGGCTAGTCCTTCCTCCTCGATGAGGTGGCCTACCTCACTACCTCTGGAAGAGCATTCAAGAGGCAAACATGTCTCTAGGAAGAGCGTCTGCCCCACTGTTGGGGTGCCCTTTGAGGAGATTGTAACCTTCATCATCAAAGAGTATCTTGCATAGACATCTTTGGCAGCTTTGGGGCACAGCTCGAGTTTGTTCCCATGGTTGGTAGTTGAAGATGTCGGTGCAGTTTCCTTCTTGTAGCTTTTTTTTTGTTGTAGTCATCTCTATAATGATAATGCTGTTCTCGATGGTTGGACATCCTCTTCATTTTTTTCTTAAGCTTCACACGGTTGTTGTCATAATAAATCTCTCTCATAGGCATTGAGGGTCATCGAGCAGAGGTCAACGATGCGCTTGCTTGACTTGTCCGTAGGCAAGAAGAGACATCAGATCGAAGCCAATGATGATCCTCCTCCATCTTCCTCGCAGATGTAGAGGGACATTGGGCCGAGGTTGACGATGTGCTTACTCGACTTGCCCATAAGCAAGGAGGGGCATCGGATTGAGGTCGATGGTGATCCTCCTCACAGATGTAGAAAGATGTTGAGCTGAGGTCGACGATGCACTCGCTCGACTTGCCCATAGGCAAGGAGGGGTATCAGACTAAGGTTGATGATGATCCTCTATTGTCCTCCTCACGGATGTAAAGAGATGTTAGGCCGAGGTTGACGATGCGCTCCCTCGACTTGTCTGTAGGCAAGGAGGGGCATCGGACCAAAGTCGATAACAATCCTCCTTTGTCCGCCTTGCAGACGTAAAGGGACGTTGGGCCGAGGTCGATAATGCGCTCGCTCGACTTGCCCGTAGATAAGAAGGGGCATCGAATGAGGTCGATGACAATTCTTCTCTCCTACAACGTCCAAAAGGGTCCAGTCTCGTGAAGTCATTGGTGGGGCACCACCATTAAAGCATTGATATGGACTTTGAATCTTGGGTACCCTCGGCACTCCAAAAGACCTCATTCCAATAGGAGTCAAACACCCATAGTTTCATGCACATTTCTCCTCGTTGGGGGTCTTGCCTTTCTTTTAGCCGATGTGCTATTTCTCCTCTAGCACTCACCTGCTTGTGGAGTCCATGCCAGTAGATCAGCGCAACCTTCTGGATGCATCTCGTCGAGGGTACGAGTGGGACGTCCGTCATAGGAGCTTCATCCCAAAGACAACACAGTGACAGCATCCTGAACCAATGTATGATTGATCTGCTCAAGATCTCCCGAGAGGATGGTGGTTGGACTTTGAAGATGGAGCTGTTGTTCAGTCGACGGCTAGCTCCCTAGAATTCGCTGCTTCGGTGCTCCGATGCTCAAACCTTTCTTTCATGTCCATCTCCTCACCGAGAGTAGCGTCAATGTAGGCTTGAGATGTTCTCCTTGGAGGGCTCCAGTGGTTGATCTCGTCGATTACTTCTTCTTGAGGCTTGAGGGCATTAAAGCAAGGGGCACGGAGCCAATTCTATTGATCGCGACTATCAGCAAGAGGCTTGAGCCACATCCGAATGTCGGTGCCCTCATTCTGACCTATCTATGCGGGTCCAGCGGCTATGATGAAATGAAGCCACCGGTGGAGCTTGGGTCCCTACCGTGTTTTGTTGCAGCTGTTATACAGCAGCTGTAAGTGCTTAGGCTTGCTTCGTTGGTGCGTTGATGGGATATGGCCGGAGAGACTGATCTTCAGCATCTTGCACGTCAAGTGCGCTGTACAGGAAGTGTTGCTGGCAGGACTTTGCTCCATCATCTTCTTTGGGAAAAACATGATCAGGCCCTCCTTCTAATGCCAATCCATTGCTGCTCCTCTCCAGCTTGGTCGATGTGGTGGAAACGGCTGGAGGACGCTCGCCAAGCTAGAGTGGATGGATTCGGATCAAGGGTCGCATGTGACCGGAGTAGGCAAGTGCGGATCTGACTCGAGCACCTGCAAAGAAGATCCAACCACCGGAGAACAAAGTGGGGGTTCTCCAGTACAGGACCTTCCGATGGTTAAGTCAGTGACAATCGGAGAGGAAGAACAGCAGGAGAAGATGATTTCAACGAAAGTCTCAAGTTGAGAAGCGAAAGACCCTCTATTTTTCTCTCTCCCCCTTTACAGGAGAAAGCCTGCCAAGCGATTGGCGCTAGTCGGTCTTAAGGTCGTGGCTGTCAAAGCCATCATGATGGATGCTGTCGGAGTCAAAGTCATGACTGTCGAAGCCAAGGGAATGAATGTCAACAGGCTACCACATGACCTATCATTCACGTCTGGAGGGATCGTGGGTCGTGCAGCAAAATGCCGACCTAGCAAGACCCATTCGCCATGCACTTCTCAGAGTGTCCAATCTAGGGGACGATCTATAGGAAGGCCAGACAGAAGTGATATGAAATCGATGAAAACCCAACGATGTGATGCCAAATGTCTACCGCAACTTTCAAAATTGAACGCATCATCAAATGGACCAAATATGATCTAACAGATACCTTTGAAATTGCCATTCCATTAGGATAGTGGATGGAAATGTCTTTCTGTGATTATCAACCTAGGGTTTGTTTTGTCTAAATTGAATTCCTTCATCTTCAAAAATTAGGAATTTGGTAGGTTCGTTCTTGGTATGCTATCAGGAACTCAATATATCAACCTTGATGCCACAAGCCACATATTTGAATCCATACACAGCTATATTTTTTGAGGTCAGGGCCTTTACACTTGCAGACAACCAGTGTCATCAACATACTTGATGATTGAGAGTTGAGATGACTCGTGTGGTTAAGATGGAGTTCTAGGCACCTACCTGCTTCCACAATCATGATACCAGTGCAAGGCATCAATGTATTTAGTCTTCTCTCCCAAACATTCAGCTACCGCATGGGAGCTGGTTTACTCCATCTGTAGAAGAGTAAATTTCTCATCTTCACAGCTAAGAAACAAGCATCAATGCAGTAATGTAAAACATTGATGACGAAAAACTCATACAGCAAAAATACAACACTTCAAAATTCATGGCTTTATAGATGTATATGTAAGAAACCAAACATACAAGACCCAAATGACATGCCAGGTAGCCTCCACAGACACTCGACCCAGCTCCTAAAAAAAACAGAACCCTACACACGGCGGGGCTCTCAGACCCAAAAACGCAAGCAAAATCAAAATGTGAAAGGAAAGAAAACGCAGAGAAGGCCTTCTCAAACCGCATTGCTAAGAAAATTCTTTCCTCGCACTCTTGAAACTCCTGTACACTGTTTATTCCTCTTACAGCCATCCAAAATCTTAAACTCTCCCTGCACTTCGCCTTTCTGTCTTCCGTTACTGAATATATTACCCAAGGAAAATTGGAAGTCCCTCTCTCAGTGATGCAATACACAGCACCCAAGGGTGAACATCCGACAGCCCACCATGTCACAGAAGTTACCACTACAAATCCTGGACACGACAAAATGAACAAAAATAAAGGAAAATTGGGGATGAGATCATGTTACAGATTTGGTCCTTAAAGGTTAGTGGCCCCTGGATAGCAGTTTGGGTCACCCCGAGTCCTTCGTGGAACCTGGAGAGCCAACTCCATTGCAAGAAGCTTCTCCATTTGCAGAGGTTGATGGGCTTCCCTGATGGTTCTCTTCATTACCAGCAGCCCTTGATCTACCAGACCTGGAACGGATGTTGACCCCCATAGGGAAGGGCTCCTGCAAAAGGAAAGCCTTCAATACTCGAAGCTTCATGTACAACAAAAATCCCAGTATCAACAGAAGATCAGGAAAACAGATGAAGTTTTAAGCAATTATGATCCCCAATGAGTTGGGTTAGTTCATGATTGCTTGCTGATTGAACTTTATTAAGCAACCAAAGGGCATGGAATGCTACAAAATATCAAAATAGAATATGAAATCGAAGATACATCAGGCAGGTGACCCAAGAGGTCATCATTGGGAAGAGGCACTAGAATTTAAAAATCCAACTAACATTGGTCCCAATAAATAGTTAAAAACATCTAATAATTTATGGACTACTGATTTGATGAATTTGTTAACAAAATGCAACTTATTGAGAGGCTACAGATGAGCACAATAGATGTATTATGGAACAACTATAGAATGAAAATCTGAAAACTGAACCTAGTAAAAAATATGTATTGATGGCTGGTACCTGATCCCCTGCATTAGGACCATCTGAATGGAAGAGAATAGGACGGCACCGCTTGTCCTCGTTCATAAGACTTGAGTTCTGGAAATGAGCAATAAGAGCTGCTTTCCCCTGGATTCTAGCATATGCAAGTGATGCCACCTTTTCACTGTTGAACTTCTCCCATTTCTTACCATTAAATGTCTGCAGAGATTTCACCAATTTGCTTAACTTTTTTTTTTTTGGGGTATACATGTGAATGATACGCTAGTGTTACACAGAAGCTATCATGCTTATGTCAAAAAAAAAAAGAATAATGTACATCAAAGGAGTACTAGTATCATGCTAAAAAGCTAAGAAAAGAACTCAGCGCCAAAAGAACACAAAAACATGTCCGCCCAAGCCTAAAGAAAAATCATATAAAACAAGAATAATATTTGAGCATGCTTAAAATTATGATCCCAGCATTATTGGGTATATGACCAAAAACATAGGATTCAATCTTATTGTTTTCTTCAATATGACGAGATGTGGTTAACCAAACCTGATAAAACGGAATTATATGCTGAGGATCAATCATGTTGATAAAAGCATAGCCCACATTGCACTTGTTCTGGAAAGGAAAAGGAGGTGACAATACAATTAAATGCATCAATAATGCAAAGTGAATATCCACATAGCAAGTAATGAGAAGGATTCTGTTTAATTTTTAGTTACCTTAAAGTCAATTGGCAAATAGATAAAATCATAAGTTCCTCGATGATGTTCATCAATAGCAGCCAAAAGCATCTTAGATGTGTACCTGTTAACCAGGTTCAAAACAGTTGCAGAATTCATGGAAAATTAACAGAAGATTTTCACAATTACATTGCTGAAAGAATGTTAGAAGGGAGCAATAGAGACAAGAATAAAGGAAGCCAACAGGCCGGGTCCACATACTTGTTGGGAATGTTTTTAATCATAAGTGTTGTTCGAGAGTCTTCTCCACGCACAATGCGTTCGATATCAAGTTCGTATTGCTTTTTGTTATCTCCCTGGTTGGCACTTGCTTCGCTTCGTCGACTCCTGATACGATCATTAGGAGCATCAAAGGAGGCAGGCATAGGGATCATGGCATTCCTTCCATGAAACATGTGACACCTTTGCTGAGGAGAAGGAATGCCAACATGTGCAGGAGAAAGAGAAGGATCTATGCAGTTTCCACTAGCATGAGGAAAGATGTTTCGAGAAGCAAGTTCCAGTGCATGCAACTGAGGGCTGCCAGAAAACCCCATACTTCCAAGAGATCCTGGATGAAAAGCAGGTACATCTGTGGAATCCCCTACATAGCCATGTCGCCTATCCCATAGAGATGGATTGATGGCAGGTGCTGAACCAACATGATGGTGGTGTAAAGGTAGAACAGTGTTCAGCACATGTGATGGTGCTCTTTGAAGTCCATGCACTTGAGCTGGGGGATGAGCAGGCACGTTGTTCACAAATGATGGTGAATTGGACCATAGCATGGGACCTGGCGGATGATGGTGGAATGCATTTGAGTTATTCCAAACATACTGATGTCCATGAAGAGGGCAGCTTCCATTTCCAGAAACTCCATATGCTGCAAACAAATGGAAGTATTATTAATAAACCAGCCAGAAATAAAATGAAAGAGATATCAAAAAAATCTAAAATTACGAAAAAAAGCAATCACAAGGAAGAAGTTCAACAAATTAGAAAGCTTTCTCTTTTTATCATCTCAAACCCAGATCACATATCTTTAGGTCTGACCAGAAATAAGATTAGTTGCACTGACGCTATGCTTTAGTAGGTAAAAAAAATTCCTTCACAAATAAAGTTGAGAATTTTACTGGAAAGGTAATGACATCTGGTCTGCAGAAATAAATGCTTTTTTTACTTACCACTTTCATTACGACCAAAGGAATGGCTGCTAAAACTTCCAGAACCTACTTGGTGAATATGCCTGTTATCAATTCCATCAGCAGGCCCAGAGTTGATATTGACCCCCATGGATGACACGGTATTTGAGGAGCTGTATGGAATTCCATTGGTTGATCCATTGTGATGCTCTGGAAGTGAATGAGGATGGAAACCTGGCAGAGTTTGAAATCCAAAGCTCATCTGACCCAATGATTGGCCAAGCTCACCATGGATGGATTGATTGCTGTGGTTACTTACTGAAGCTATTCGAACAGGGGAGGATAGACTCTGAGGTACACTGGAGGATATTCCATGAAACGTAGATTCCACGAATGGACTAATTGGTGCCCGAATTGCAGAATGTAGGCCCTGGCTACCTCCATTTTCAAGACCATTTGATGTAATTGCACCAAGAGGGATGGATCCTGAAGAAACAGACATGTAAGCTGGGATTTGCAAGTTATAACTAAAATCAGAAAAGGACATGGCAGAAGGCGATGTCATTGGCGAACAGGTAAACAGGTGTCAAATTTCATACCAAAGCATCCTGAAGGAGAGTTATTAGGACTGCCCTGCCTGCCTCCACTCAGCTCTTCCTGTTCCAACTCTGGAGATAACTGCTGCATTAAGCTGCTTAAACAAAGAAAAAATAATGAATATCTGCAAAGAAATACCAAATTTAAACTTCAAACAAATGAATAAACAAACAAAACAATAACAGAGAAATAAATGTTACTTAGAACTATAAAAGCACAAAAGACAAACAGAAGTCACCAACTGCAGTTGTTATAGGTAAAGGAAAATAAAACCCCAACACATCCTGCATCACACTCCAAGAAGAGCAAACTACAACAGAAGTAGTACTTGGGTTGCAATCAAGCCGAGTCGAGTAGCTAAAGGCTCAAGTTCTACTTAATTCAAATTAAACTCAACTCGAGATCGATCGAGCCTTAATCTCTAAATTCAACTCGAGATTGATCAAGCCTTAATCAAGCTCAAGCTACTCAGCTTATTTGCACCCCTAAGAAGAACTCATAAATTATCTATGAATGTAAGTCAAGAGATGTTGTAGATGCAAGCAATACAAGATAGATTTTGTCCTCAATACAAAAGCAGACCAGCCATTAAAAACATTCCATATTCAACATACATCAAACAAAACTTATATTGTGAAATGTTCATATCACAGCTTTATCATAGCATCAGCATGAATTTAAAAAACCACTGGAATGGGAATGAATCATTGTTACCATATCATTCCAATGCAAAACCGGCACCAATATGCATGATGAGATGCTAAAACTCTATATATCAATATGTAACAGCCATACCAACTTGTACCAATGTGTGCCAAGGGCACTGTGATAACCATACCAGTGCATACTGACAGTTTTTCATTCTTTTTTATGTCAGTTTTCGTGCATACCTTTGATACCAGTACTGTACCAATACCAAGATGTTCCAATATTAAAAATAAATAAATACAAGGTTTGATACCTGCATTTAGAACTTGATGGTTAATGCTTTGATACATCAATGCTAAACTAGAAAGAACTTCGCCAGGAATTGGCTTGGGATGCTAAAAAATGATCAATCTAAGCCATGAATTTATAATTGAAAATGGCTTTAGTACTCAGATTTCCTAATCTAAATCAAGCCAAACCCCCATAGAGTGATCTCATCGTATATAGGATTTTCATCATTAACTTGCAATACCAAAACTTTCTTGAACTAACAAAAACTTCCATTTTTTAAATATGCAAATCTTTCATCATTCCAAAGGATCATGCTTTTAAAGACATAACTTCTTGCTATTCTATAGTTCATTGCACCGGTTTTTTACATGTACTTTATTATTGTTTGATCAAACCATTTTATCCTTTTAATAAATCCTAACCTTCAAAGCAAGGACCAACATCCCGAGGAAATCGACGTGTCCCGCTGGTAACATACCATTACAATAAGAGAATGGTATCCGAGACAGGCATAGGACACTAGTTCTCTCTCGAGACATACTGGAATGATTTTGTCCCGACATCTAGGACAGCATGGAGTCTTGAGACACGATCTTTGCTTGTTTTTTCATTCTTGTTGTCAATGACCTATCGCAGTATCATGCAACTCGAGACCACACGGCAATGGACCCTGACACCAAGATTTTCTAGGTTTTATGGTTGGTTGCATGTAACAAATCAAACAACAGATGGTTGTACAAAACCCATAAGTTGCACTTTAGAAGAAGTTTGCATCCTCATATTAGCCAAAACCCAAGGAAAGCATGACAATCATTTGAGAATCCACATGATTGCCCAAGGGTCATGCATTACTCATGCTTTAAGCGATGGAAGTTTATTCTCCAACCATATTCTTGTATTAGTAAGGAAAATGCATGTGCCATGTAATGGCAGACATTTAGGAAACATAGGTGTTAAAACCAAGACTCAGATCAGGTCTGTATCAAGGTCAGAATTAAATTATTAAAGATGTCCACTTCAGGTTGGGTTATCCCTCTTATCACCTGTTTCAAACTCCCTACATCAATAGATGATGCAGAATAATGTACATGATCGGGCTCATAAAAAATCTGGAACAATATCCATGATCAAATCAAGATATAAATTGATGAAACTCTATAATGGACTTGATCAAAATTTTCTTCCTGTAGATTAGGCTAACAATCTTCTAAGTGGAGGTGCAAAACAAGCCACAAGATGAGTCAAGAATAAAACTATTTACACTTGGCAAGCTCAGCAAGAACTTGAGAACAGCTGTTCAAGCTGGGCTCACATATTAACTGAAAGAGCTTATTATTGAGCTGAGCCCCAAGGGTTATACATATTATTTTAAAAAAAAAACCAAAATGTTTGGGTTTGATTCAATTATAAATGATGACTGAGCATGGCTCATTTCCTAACCAAACGAACTCAATCAAGCCAAGCCCAAGCTCTTCATGAACAGCTTGATTTATTTTCAACCCTATTCTTGAGGATGATACCTCATCCCAAACAGTCAAAAATTCAGCAAGAAAAAGAAGAGTGAGAAAGGTATGGAATAACAGTAACAACATACCCTTCTTGCCCTACTATCCTGTTCTATGAGCACAGGTCAGCCTAGAGAAACAACAGTGACTGCATCAAGTCCCCAATTTCTTGGCTGGAAAACATGCATTGAATTATTTCCCGCTATTTTATCACAACCATTCTTTTTTCAACTAAAACTGGCATGCTCTCATAAAGTGCTTAGCCACTTACGTACTTTGCAATTAGTAATCTTCAACTCTTAGATTTGAACCATCAATACTTAACTTATGGATCAGACTAAGTCTACCAGGATACCTAGGATGAAAAAAATGCTCATTGTTCATTTAACAATGCTTAAAAAAAAGCCAACAACTTAATAGCTAGTTGATTAGCATCCTATGTCACATCAAAGTGTTCTCTTTTTAGAGAATCACATGAAAGTGATCTCATATTTGATATACTGCATTGACAACTATGGAGGATTTGCACATGCAAGAATCACTTTTCACCTCTTAAGGTTCATTTGGTTGGGGTATGTTAGATTATGAGGTAATTTGACTATTCCTTAGAATCATTTATCTGGGAAAATGATGGTGGGGAAAATAAATTTTCCTATGTTTGGTTGGTGGAAAAATTACTTTGGAAGGTGGCATCATAAAAAGATTATTATAGTTGGTTAGAGGTAGTCTTATATGGGAATATTGCAAAATTTCCAACAATGCCTTCAAATAAATAATTCAAATAATAACATTTTTTCTCAATTCATTTGTTGGCCATTTATGGCCCATTTACAAAAATGCTGTCAGTACTGGCTATTTTGAATATTGAAATATATCTACTTAAGTTATACATATATAGTTATGTAAACACTCCTAGTTTATTGTTTTTAAAATTAATTATACATATATTAGAAAATACATTTCTTATTATAAATAAATTTTAGCATATTTTGGTATATAAATAAATATATTAACTATTAAAAAGTCTTATGTTAGATTTATTGATAATTAATAAATATCTATTAAATATTAATTAATAATTAACACTTATTAGTTAATATATTAATATATTAAATATATTATTATTTATAAATATTACCAATCAAATATAAGTGGGGGTATTACCATCAAAAAATGGTATTTTCAGATTATCTCCACTCAATAATTCTAGCATAGAAAAAAAAATACCATTCCCCTGATGGTATTTGTTTTACTTTCTCTCTCAAAAAAATAGATATAGGATCCACCATTTATTTATCATCCCTCTCATCCACTTTTTGTACCAAACATGATAATCTAACATAGGATTTATTTTCTCATGTCTGATTACTCCCAAACGGGCCCGTAGAACCACTTTTCATCTCTTGGGCCAGTACATATAATATTAGTTGGCCAGTATATGTCAACTTTTTGATTATGCATAAGCCCTTGCAAGTAGCAAAAATCAAAAGAACCGTTAGAAGTTGCAGACCTGAAATACAGCACTATTAAATCTAAAAGCCCCAAAGACTAACAAAACAGCAAAATGCCACTCCCATTTTAGTGTATTTAGAGGCAACTAAGTAAGTATGCCTTGCACAAATCGTCACAAACCAAGCATGAAGAAGTGGGTCCAAGCTTGGGACTAGGACTAAGTAGTGGTAGTAGTAGTAGTAGTAAACTTCAGTTCGGATAATGTATGTCTGGCATCAATAATAAATATAGATTGAATTCATTACACGCAAATAAATGGCAGGCCTTAAATAGGAGGGAATTAATGCACTTCAGAAGATTTTCAATCTGGATACTCTTGGATGCATAAATAATTAGTTTAAATAATCTTTAATGATATTAGGTCATGGTCTTTCGATTTAAAAAGGAAAAAAAGAATGGAGGTTAAATAGGCCTTATATCATCATTTTGTCCGCGAGAAGCTGATCTTGATGGTAAAAAATTGCAGAAACATAAAGTCCGTATCTAAAATAACCCACAAGATTTTACAGCAGGAAGAGATTTTGGTCCAACACTCATCAGACCAGCACATGGTCCAGTGCAGCACGGACTATTAGATGACCTCCATGATACGTAAGCTTTGAGATTCATGGTATCTGGGAGCCCAAAAAAACCACACTGAAGGCCTTGCCAGCCAGCCATGGATCATGATGGTGATAAAATGGCCAGAAAATCCACACCGATGGCCATCCAGCCAGTCATGGATCATGATGGTGATCAAATGGTCAAGCACTGCAACAGACTACCAGCTGGTCTGATGAGCGTCAGACCTAAACCGCTCTCTTTACAGCAAGCCATAGCTTGGGACATCATACAATCTTGGAGCCCCTATAAATTAACATGTCATATTTGGTTTTTATAAACCTACCTAAAAAATTGATTGGCCATTCAAGGTGTTTAACTCAACAAGGAGTATGAAATATGTTGTTATACAATTTGCAGTGGATTTCATTTCCTTTTACAACCTGTATGTCCATAAGTCTCTTTAGTGCATATCTCTAAATCACTCTAGAAAATTGGCTACCTTGTAAATCACTTAAGACAAAATCCTAGCCCTCTGATGCACAGACAGACCACAAGCATGGTTTGGAAATACTCTGCCACTTCATATAGAGAGCTAATTGTCATCATCACATCTCAATCTGATCAGGGCAGGGCTTTCTAAACACAGGAAACATTTTAGCTTGTAATTGAAATCATTGTTATACAACATCTACCGTCATGACCTATTTAAAAAAGTTAGAAATAATTAAATGTCTCATATAATATATCTTATCGAGCTTAACTGCGCCAAATACCGCGTACCAGTCCTCTACTCCAACTCTGCTTGACTATAAAATGACCAATCCTTAACAAGAGTAGCACTAGCTATTAGCAATCAACTTGTTCGATTGATGATCAAAATAGGATCTAGCACTTCAAATAAGTGCAAACTAAAATTTAACAGGAAGAATTACCTTGAGCAAATGAATACATGATCTACAGCACTCACAAGATTTTGGAATGGTTCCATGAGCCTGACCCATGTTGCCCAAACTCAAGTAAATCCTAAATACTATGGTCAAGTGCAGAACTAGAATTTCATATATACAGGTATAAGTTTAAGTTTAATTATTGAAGAATCCAAAACTTTAACCTACATATGGCAAGTTTAGGAAGTTATAGAATAAATACAGCATAGGACAAATTTCTAGTGCAGAATTTTTGCAACCATATGAGTTGGTATTGAGCTGCTGGATATATATTCTAAAGTTCAGCATGAATCAATTAACAACCAAAACTCAGATACGCCACTGGATTTCAGTGAATCAATTAATATTAAAAGAGATTAATAAGAACTCGAGTATTCAAACAGGGAATATCTACCGCAAAACCATAACCATCAACTCTTTTCTTAACCACATGGAAGGGTAACGATAGGTTATTACATTCAAAGATACCTTGTTGAAGGATAGCAAAGGAAAAACTGTCACAAATAAAAAGCCAAGAATTGCTCATGCAAAAATAGCTTCTAACGTTCAAAACCTCAACCAGAAAGCTAACATTCAATAACTGCAAGTCACACCACATTTAAACATACACTAACAGCTTTAAGAAACCATATGACCAATTATGATTTCAAGGGTTAGTCATAGTAGTATCAAAGACCATCTTTTCATTATCATCCTTTGAAAAACAAAATGATAGTATAAGGAACGGCCAAGTATATGATAGACTTCATTTAATATATAGGCATTTTGTGAGCTTAATATCGAAACAGAAACATCTCTAGAAGGATAGAAAAAACAAGTGAGTTTGCTTGGATGATACCACCGTCTTGCACCTCCAGGGCGGCTAGGCTCAAGCTTAATTTTCTTTCCTGCAATATCACTCCTGTTTAGAGCACGAAGAGCAGCTTCAGCAGCTCTAACATCATAGAACTCTATGAATTTATGATGACGCTTGTGTGGAGTTTCGCGGATCTGCAAACAAAACTAAGTATTAATTTAAATCTCATCTCAATAAAACTTTGATGAAGATTAGCATAAGGGTCCGAAATCGATATAACCTCCTTGATTTCACCATAAACACCAAATATCTGACGAAGATCATCATTTGAAACAGAGGAATCAAGGTTGAATACCACGAGTGTTCCCTGGTTAATATCTTTCTCTGAAGGGTTGTCCTAATAAAAGAGTAGTGCAACATCAGGACATGAACACAAAATTCACAGGCATGCATGTATAGGTTAGGGGAAAAGAACCAAAAACGGAAAGGTATCTCATCTTACAAAATGAAATGTTTCAGAACAATAAAGAGTTAAGTGCACGATTGTACATGTTTAACTAGCATTGTGAACAAGATTCATCAATGTCAAGGTGAAAAAAAACATCTTTGATGCAAAGTGCAGTTTCCATATATATTTTGTTTGCATGCTAGGTGCAGTTTCTATATTTCTTTTGTTTAACACTTACCATCATAATTAAGGTAGAGAAAGCTATACTACAGAAACAACATACGGACCATACCAGACGGGGGATATAAGAGATGCTTAATTACAGAATTCACATTACTCTGGCATGGCCTCCACTCATGCAAGGATTTAAAGTCCAGTCCTTTAGGGCACTAAGGCATCATAAGTTAGGGTTACCAGGGCATGAAAATGGATAATATGCCAGCTAGAAAGTCATTTCTCACTCAAGCATGGAGAAAGGAAATCACTTTAAGAGAGAGATGTTTAGCAAAGACCACTACATCCCAATCATGAGAGATATTTATTATACGGAAACTAGTTACTCAGTAGACTTCTGTCTAATGGTGCCATCTGGACATCATTAAATAATCCTCTAGCACTCATAAGTGATATTAGTCTTCTAAATACATCTTCAAATCATGTACATGTCAAAGCCAAGTTCATGCAACTAGTGGAATGACCAAGTTTATATTCTAAAATACGATAGTTCAGGAAAGTACCTGCATGATGCCAGATACATCCAAAATTTTCAAATATATGTATCCGTAAACATAAAATAGAAAAGGGTTGTTGCCACCATGATCAGGATTTGCAGGGTGTGCATTCATAAAACAGAAACTCATATATAAGATTGTCATTAGTCAAAGGCTTTCATTCATGATACTAGGGTCGGGCCCTTACTTTTCACACATCTGAATTTTTCTTCAGGCAACATGGAATACCTTTTACAAGAAAAATAGAGAGAGCTTAACTAAAAATGGCGTATTTCAGCTCATTTCTACATGCAAGTAGGAAATTGTAAAGGAAACAGCAACAGAAACGAGGAGGTCAAGTGCCCCATTATTTGATAAAACTGAAGACAATGTGGATGGTCACTGTGTCATGCAAAATGGTGCAGTACATGATAAGAATGAGGAGACAAGTGATATAGCCATGTTACTCGACAATCCAATTGTGGATTTCCTGAAATGTCTTCTTTTCGCATTTCATATATCAAGACTATGATAACATTTCCCCCATTTTATTAGTTTAATAAATGCAGGACCAAAGGTCAAATGCTCAGAATACTTGGATACTCCTTGAGAATCCATATGTTATGATAGTATCATCATCTTTATCTCCCTAGTTAGGACTTGGAGCAAAAAAATGTAAAGTTTAGACAGTACTAGTAATTTTTGTAGGATGTGTCAATGCTGGTCCAAGGGGTTAGCTATTGTACCACAATTTTAAATCATCAACAGATTACTCAGCGGTTCACTACTGAAAAATAAAAATATTGTCAAGCCACCACCAGCCTTGAATTGATCTTAGGTTCCTAACTCCAAAGGTCAGAGTACCACTAAAAATAGCAGCACAATCTGTGGGCATAGTAATTAGCTACAATTGACAGTGCTGAAATGGTACCTAGTACAGCCCATGAACAAGAGCCTGGAAAAGCTTAGTTATCTCATTTGCCATAGCAGCCAGACAAGGTGATATCACAGCCTCCTATCAGCAACAAAACATGCCCCTTGAGGCATGTTGTGCGAGCCAGGAGTTATGTGAATGAAGTATTGCCATAAGAATGATGGCAAGAGGAGGCAATTTGCAGAGAATGCGGAAATGGATACAAACTGCATCCTTTCTTTGTATTTTAATAATGAATTAAAATACAAATTTGGATGATTTGACTTAGTTATTTAGGTACCATTTTTAAGGTTGGACACCTCAAGGATCAATACCCTACTCACATGTTCCCATAAATAGCTAGTTAGATCAGTACTAATATTTCATATACAGGCACTTAACACGTACCCAGGAAAAGTTCAATTTGTGCATCATAAACAAAAGATTTATTTTAAAGCAAATATATAGAATGATACTGCTTCCTCAAAACAATATAGAATACAAAACTTCCAATGAATTGCTGTGTACAGGACCACTTACCTTTGGAATAGAGAAATGTATGTCAAGCTTCCGGCGTCTCAATGGCTTGTTTTGAAGAGCTCTCATAGCGTTTCTTGCTGACCTTATATCATAGTAGGATATCATTACAAAACCACGATGTTTGCAGGCCGTATAAAGTGTGCGTATGTCCCCATATTGCTGAGTAAATACCAAGCAGACTGATGAGGATACAAGAAAGCGAGGAAAACATATTCCCAATATATGGATGCCACTTAATTAACAGAACCCTGACAGAGGGGGGAAGGGCTGGGGGGGAGGGGCGGGGAGGGGAGAGAGAGAGAGAGAGAGGCACCTCAAAAAGAGCCCTTAACTCAGCATCTTCAACGTTGCTATTAATGTTTCTAACAAAAAGAGTTCTTGAGGGATGTTCACCATAAGGGTGTTCACCAGCAAATGGGCCATTTAGTCCACCTTGCTGACCATTCAGGGCCCCCCCACCAAAAAGTTCGGAAGTTTTGTTGCCATTAATATTGTCATCAGCTTCAAGTTCCATACCTCCGCCACTGCAAAATATATCATCATCCATGTCATCACCATTGCTGGGTCGACCAATATAACCAAGATCGTCAATAACACCAGACAGCAGATCATCATCATCAGGAAGTAGGTTTCCAATAGTTTGTGCTTCAATTTCTTCCATTGATTCAAAAGGTTCATCATCCCCAAAGTTGGAATTCGCCGTATCGACAGATTCGCCTAAAGGAATGTTGTTTGACGATAACCTCACTGCACAACAATAATGCATAGAAAAATTAGCAACACGATAAAATCATCACCCTGAAATTAATTCTACAGTCCAGTAAATTTAGGTCTCGGAGAACATAGGTCTCTGAGAACATGTGGCAATCTTAATTCAGGAGGACATAGGTCTCTGACATGGCAGCAGCTGCTAGATGCAATTTAAAAGAGGGAGGGAAAGACGCACATTTTTTGTCAAGCATGTCTGTCAAAGAACTTGAGAAAAGCCCATTCTCATAGTGGGTCCCATTTAAACTAACTCTGTTCCTTTGTGCAAATAAGGATGAAGATTCAGCCAAGATATCAGATGGGGGTCCAGAATCATGGCTAGCAGTCCTCCAAGAAGTCATTGTTATGTTAGTTGTCCTGTCTGGTCCCATCAGATGATGCTCAAGACCAAACTTAGCTTTCTGATCTTCAAAAAGATCAGGATGTGGAAGTTCTAAATGTTCCACAGAGTTCGCCGTCACAGCCTGAAGCTTCTCCAGTGGAGAAGAAGAAGCTGACTTACTTCTTGGCATTAATGTCATTCCCTCGGTTCCTGCAGAAAATTAATCAAACCAAACTTCATATTAGTTAAACCCTTGGGCTAACATGGAAAATGTATAAAAGTAGAACAGCATTCAAATACAACATATCAAGATACAGACAACATGCCCCCACATGTAATCAATCTCCAACTTATTCCTGCCAAACAGCATCCAGAAACCCTCTCCAGCAATGTGTGATCAAATTTGAATGCCAGAACCAGTTTGGTTGACAAGTTAGTCTATGGTGTAACTAAATTGCAAATGGATACATCCATCCAAAACACAATCTCCAAAGCAACTCCCCCTTTCTTTCTCTCCAAAAGCCCCAAGTCCAGCTTTCTTTTGATAGTTCTCATGCAAATTGATGGCAAGGGAGAGAAAAATCAAATTCCAATAAAAACCTTCTAAAATGATCTCTTGAAAGCTACAACGGTGAACAGAATGGTCCCTATAGAATGGGCTGTAAAGAGATGGAAAAATAAATAAATAAAAGACCGAACAGCCAAAAAGTTCTTCAGGTACGTTAGAAGCTAAAATAGGAATTTTGAGACTTATTAGAACTACCAGACCAGTTCCATGAGATGATTCACGAAAAATCGTAAAAGGAAGTTTGTAGTGCACCGGGCTTAAACCTAAAATGATTCACCAATAGGTCCAATACACATAAGAGTGCTGTCGGTAGGATTACAGTTAAAGCTGCATCAGGGATGGTGGTTCACCTAGAAAAGAACAATTAAACCATTCTTGAATGAAGTATTCGTACTCACCATGATGATCAGGCGTAGACTCAGGTTTCCAAAATCCAACTTGTCTCTGCGTACATGAAAAAGATTGGTAAAAGGACAAACATAAATCATAAACTTAAAAACAATCACCTGGAGGGCTGTTTGCCACTTTTATTTAAAAATAAATGACCCATGAGTTTACCCAAATGTACAGAACATAAATGAAGTGCCCAATTAAAGAGCAAGTAAGACCAAAAACACATAACAGTTTTTGCAGTAATTCCTGTAATGCACCTAGCCACCTAGGAATCGGAAGAGGGAAGATATTGTAGTAATTCATACCTCAGTAGGAAAACGGAGTTCCTCAGAAAAGAAGGAAGATGAATCTGAGGGCAGGCTAAATGGGGACAGGCGCCTCTGATCCATAACGCTAGATGGCATCCTGCGGCTCCCAAACCATAGACCCGAGCAAAATTCAAACTTTCGAACCGTAGCTTTCCTTTTTATCAAAAAAAAAAATTATAACCTTCCTCAAATGATGCACCTGTCTTTCCCTAACTGCTCCCAGTAGATGCACCCACTGGGGACTCAGCTCTGCAGTAAAATTCGAATCAGATCGAGCAACTGCAATGTATGAAGACAGAACTAAATTCTCTGTTATATCATTTATTAATATGAAACAAACAGTAAAAGAAGACAAAAAGAAAAGATCATTGAAATTTTGGGGGCTCCTTTCTACTCGTTTCAAAATTTTGAGGGGGAACTGAACACTTTAACCTAAAAAATGTTTTTATTTTTTTTTTAGCGCTGAGAAGATCTCAAACCACGACAACTAAAAAATAATTTTAAAAAAAAAAGGAACACAATTCAGTTCTGATCGCGAGAAAAACTTAAATGTAAGAAACTAGCTAAAAAATTCAGAGAAAAAGGAGGAGGATCTGAGGAAGATTAAGATATCCACAGTGAATTCAATTTCCCAAAAACCTCAATTCAGACTTGGATCACAACTCCAAGCTCAAAATCCAGTCTTTCGGTCACGGATCAGAAAGAGATCTCGCCTAACCCCAAGAATTCCAGCAAGAAAAACGCAGAAAACGAACCAAAAACCTTGTCAAAAAGGGGAATCCTCACCGGATCGTCTCCTCTCCTCCTTCGCTCGCCCAAAAACGTTTAAAACCCGCACCAAACAAGCCCAAGGAGGCGGAATTTAAAAGAATCCGTCGACCAGGGAATGGATTACGCCATACGGCAAGGAGGCATCGCAGGCGAAGAAGGGGATTCCGCGAAGGGATCGCCTCGGCATCCGTGCCGTGCGCAAGCGTCCACCCCCTCTTTTCCCCTCCAATGCAAGCAAGAAGAACTCCCACCCCCCCCCCCCCCCCCGCCGCAATAGAATATTATATTTCTCTGTCCTTTTCCTTTCTCTATATATCCGGAGACACTGCTCCTCCGCCGCGAGGCCCGCAGATTCCAAGCGTGCCCGTGACGCCGCCAGAATCTATGGCGGCCTCCGGCGCCGACCACTGAGCTCCGATCTCTCGCCGGCGACGAGAGAAAAGAAAGAGGGGCCGGGTGGAGGGTTAGAGTTTATTTAACGTTTGAGAGAGAGGAAGGAGGGAGGGAGAGATGAAGGTTAAGAGGGCGGAGGTGAGTAGCGGTGAGCGGGGGGGGCGGAAAAGCGGACCGCGATCCCATGAACTCCAGGCGTGGAGTAGCTTCCGAAGTTCCGATTCCAAAGGGAACGGAGAGGGGGCGGGCGTAAAAGAAAGCGCGCGGACCTAACGGCGAAGCCGCCGTTATCTAGTTAACGGCCCTTCCCTCGGGATCGGAAACGGGTCTGATCGACACGTCCCAGCCGGTGATTTAGCTCCTCGTATCCCAAGTTGACGACATTACCCTTGAGCTATTCTATAATGACCAATTCCACCACTAGATTCCAACGGCGCCGGTGTCCGCATCCGACTCCCCAGCAAATGTTCATTGTCCAATTTTCAAGGGTATTTTCGTCAAATCGGAGGGACCAGGCGACGACCCGAAGGGAGCGGCCCCAACGCGAGACAGCACACAGTGTCACGTGGCTGGATGTGATCTGCCGAAAGACTGTACTCTGTAATGGACATAACAGATACTCGGTTGGTAACGCGGCGAGCCACGGTCAGATCAACGTGGGGTTTGATCGTAGGGTCCAGAAAAAATTGCCAATTTTTTATATAATAAATCGTGGGTTAGGTCACGGGTAGATATCGGAGATTTGGAGGAATCAAATAATTTCAAGCCGGGAGATCAACGTATTCCAATGTATTAATTAGTTATTAATTAAAAAACTAAATAATAAATACTAAATGAATAAAAGTAAGGGAAATTCTCAAAAATACGCAAGCGGTATACTCGCCTGTCTGGTCACGAACAGCAACCACTTTTTCCACCATTGTATCAGATTCCATTCTGTGGGCCCCGCCTTTTCTAGCGTAGCTTAACGCGTCTGACAAATGGTATTTGCTGGTTGTTCCTAGACAGAGGATCCGTCTCGGTTGCGTGTGCGTACGATACGCCGGAGCCACGTGTGTGGAGGTGGGGGATAAGGTGAGGATATGGCTATCATCAAGTAGGGGGCCAAAAAGGGTAGGCTGCAGAGATCCTTCCTGAGGGCCGTCTGATGGGAATCTGACAGCTAGTGACTGCCCTCAGGTTAATCTCCGGTGCCGTGATTGGTGGACGGTGTACGATAGGTGTGATCAATTTTAGTTGTTGAGAGGGATTCATTCATAATGGGACCGGTGGAGCAGTGGAAGGGGGACCAGCCGGTCCTTCGCTGGCCAAAGCCTTCCCTCCACCTTTCGGGATCAAAATTAAAGAATGGTTTGTTTCGCTTCAATGCGTGGAGGAATGCGTTGGATTGGGGTGCCGGACGGCTTTAAATTAAGTACTTACAGAGGGGCAATTCCATCTGGCTAACTAAAACTACCCTGAATTATATTATATATCATATTGTGTTGAATGGAGTTTGGTTGAGTTGATTGAAGCCTTGGGCTGATAGGCTCATGGTTTTTTGTTTGCCTTTACTAAATGCTGTCAATTATAGTGGTTTAAACAGTGCCTTCTAATTTACATTAACTCTTTCTTATCATTTCTCCCCAAAGAGAATGAATAGCTATTATATGAATTTATTGTCATAAATTTCTGCATATAGTTGACATTCAATACATTCAATTGCTGGAGATATTGTATTCACGCATGTATACATGCATATAGTGGAAGGAGAGTTACTCAAGATTGTAGACATCAACAATTCATAAACTATGTTATGGTCGTTAATTTGAATTTTTGTAATTGTTGTTGCATGTTTGACATTTGCCATTTGTCGGTATAATTTATAGCAAGAGAACATAATATGGTTGCGATCTTATCAGACATTATTGATCCTGATACTCTTTTCAAGCTATAATTAGAGTGGCAAATCAAAGCTACATGGGAGGAAATGCTCCATCTGTAGTGAAGAGTTTATCTTCTAAATTTGCTACATAACAATAATAAATAGTTAATGTTTTTAAAAATTGGTATATGATGTATGATCAAATACTTGCAAAGCTATAATTACAAGTATTATATATTAGCATTGATAAAATCTATGTGCTAAGGCAACATCATAAATAGATTGTCGACAAACCTGAGGATACTACTATAGTACTTTTGATTGGAAATATCAACAGTAGGAACCGACAAACAAGATATCCATTAGGGCTCCATGTTGTACACTTTTAGTTAATTTCATAAACATTTTTCCGACCGCATCATTTGTTTGCAGATGTATCAAACCATGCCATTGACGTCAACTGATCAAACAGTTTTATGATGAATGGCTAGCCAAATGGATTGATGCAAGACTGATATTTTCGATTTGATTTACAGTCCATACTATAGCACTCTTAAGCTAGCAACAGGAGGTGAGTAATGATCTACAAAGTTATCCTAGCATATAGCTTACACCTTTCTATGAGTACTGTGGTCAAATCAAACACCATCTTAAATGAATTACATCAATAACACTTATAGTAGCACAATCTCATTATGATTGCAGAAAAAAATAGAAGATTCGACTGGTACTGCATGCTGCTTGTTATTTTCTCCCTTTTATGCTTGAAGATGTGCAAGTTGTCATAGCTAGAAAAAGATGTACAAAAGCTGCATTTCTTCAAAAAGATGGTACTATTTCATTGAAATGACATGACCACTTTTTATGTATCTTTGTAGTTGAAATCAATGGAGGTTAAGAGCTACACAGAGGTATCATTTGGCCTCCATCAATGTTCAGATAGCAAATCAGACCGAGCCATACACATCTCAATATCACCATGATCAGAAACAGGGAAGATCAAATTAATAGCCATCACGAGTTTCAAATTGCCACCATAGTCATCACCGATGCACCTGACAAGTACTAGATTATATAACTATCATGCCTAGAGCAGTTTCACAAGATTGTTACATAATAATGTATCGGATATTTTTTTAAAATCTTTTTCTCTTGCATGTTATGAGTCTATAAAACACATTAGGTTGGCGATAAAAATTAGAATCGAAATTAAAATAGATAATAGTGAAAATCAAAATAATTTATTTCTCTATGTATTTGGTTCGTGATCGATATCAGAATCAAAATAGAAATAAAATTTGAATACAAAATAAAAATAAAAGTTAAATTTTGAAAGATTGAAATATTTGTATTCTTCAATATAATCAAAATAGAAACGAAACTTTTCCCAACTATATGAGTGGATAATAGCCACTTATTTATATTGTCACTGAGAAATTTTAACTCTTCCAAATCAAATAGATCTAAAATCACAATACTCAAAACATCAATACTTACAAAGAATCAATTCACATCATGCCATTGGGATTACATTAACATATCCATAAGTGGAAAACATGTAATCCTTTTGTACGTCCTCAATCACTCATCATTAGATGCAATTGCATTAAACTACAAATTAAAAACTTTTTAGTAAATATATTTTTAAAAATTCAAAACATCATTGGGTTTCACCCCTCATGCTTTTCCTTCCCACTTTTTTCTTTCTCAAAAAGACACTGATTCTAAGACAAGGTTAAAGAAGCAAGGTGGCCCCTTTGTTTCCCGGCTGATAAATCTGTCACTTCTTCATCCGGGCCTTTTTACACTGAACCCGCCAATCCCTTCAAATCTCTCAAGTGGCGTCAGCTTTGTCAGTTGAATTATTTAAACCTGCAACCCCCCCACCCCCCCTTCTCTCTGCCCATGTTTATGTTTCCGTGGTCGGTTAGATGCAAAGTTGTTGCATTATCTGACACATGAAATAAAATCACCCTAGCAACTACCAACCACGCGAATCTCAGCCGTTCAATCGGTGTTCCCCGCCTTCTCTTTCCAAATCGTCCTTCAGATCGGTGGAGTCTGAGTGGGTCTCCCTGGAGGTTCAAGCTTGCTTATTCTCACGGGGCAGTGGACAGGATGCGCACTTGCGGTCCGTACCGTTAGACCGAGACACGTGACCGAAAGTCCAACGGCCTGATTCCGTTGGGCCCACCGGACGGACAGTGTGGATAGAGTGATCTCCTTGCGGGCCCCACCGGGGTGAACGGGGAACTAACGGCGGCCTCACGGAGCGTGTCGACGTGGGAATGCTTCCTCCATGACCACTCTCGCTGAGCCCACAGTTTCTTCTACTTCCTAAAGCTCTTCGGGCTCGTTTGATCCAAGAAGAAGTTTTTTTTCTGAAATATTACTTCTAAAAATATAATATTTAAAAAATTAATTTTAATATATCTAATTAATCATAAAAAAATATTTTAAAATAATTTATATTTAATTGAATATTTATTTTTATAAAAAGCTATATAAGATATCTATTATACTTTTAAAACAAATAAAAATCTTTTCATATTCTATATATTATCATTATTTGTAAATAAAAAATTACGATAGTTAAAAATAATTTTGACTGTAGATATCAGATGGGTAAAACCTGCACTCTGACTAACTTAAAAATTGGAGGATCTCCTGCCAAAACAATCCCAACGAGTGCGGACTTCTTTTGTAGATACTTTTTAGTATTGTAAATCTTAGATAACATCCAGCTCCAACCACATCAGCATCTCTCCGAAGTCTTGCGGCAACATTTTCTATGTTTTATGAAAAAAAAAAATCTACGTATGATATAAATTTTTGGTTTTCTCATAGTAAGAGAATTGTGATGCTTTTTTTTCAAAAGTACCTTTAAAGCTATAAATAGACTAGGATGGGATCTTTTCTTTTATTAAGAGTATAATTAGGAATCTGCACAAATCGGATCAGACCAATCTAAGCTAAATTCAAAATAAAATCGATGGAAACTGATTATCTAAAATGAAAACCAAAATCAAACCGACAATCTACAAAAACTACTTAAAACTAGATCAAAAAATTCGATTTGGTTTATCGGATTGATATTCCATATATATATATATATATATATATATATATATATATATATATATATATATATATATATATATGGAAAAGAATTAAATATATACATAGAGATATATATGGATAATATCAAATATATATATTTATACATATACACATGGCTAGGGTTGAGTTGGAGCAGGCCAATTTGAATTGATTTTTTGAAAACTCAAATTGAAACTGAATCAAATATTCTCAATTTTATACTATTTTAAACTGAAATCAAACTGAGGTTGAATAACCGATATAAATTGAACCAAAAAAAATAGGTTCGTATAATATTCCCGATTTGGCCTTTTTCTGCTCATCCTTATGTATACCATGCATTTCACATAATTTTCTTAAAAGACAGATGCCCAACTAAATATAAGATATTTTAAATTATGTCATTTTCAAATTGGCCAAACATGTTCATTTTCTTAGATATCATATTTTTAGACTTTAAAAAAAAATGTTCAAATGAGAAAAAAATTCTTCCTGTCAACCAACTTTATTAAAAAATTTAGAGGATTATTATTCAATTTTTTTTTTTTGGAAAAAGACAACTTTAGCTCCCATCAATTTTTGTTTGGTAAAGTGGAAAGTTACATAGAAAAGAAAAAACTAACATATATGGCACACTGAGCTAGTATCTCGCAGGACTTTCAGGAGATTGTTTTTTCTGCGAAGAATTTCTTCCACGTGCATTTTATCTCGATTCTTGTTGAGGATAGGATGGGAGTTGGCTTTGCTCGTCAAGGTTCTTAAAGAATTCTTTACTCACTCCTTGTGCTATATACTATAGCTCTCATCAATTTATTTGTGTATATTTCAATACAAAATCAAATAAATTTCGAAATGTTTCCTCTGCTCACCTTGATTCCATATTCCCAACCAAATAGAATTTTCTGTTGATTTGATATTCCCAACCAAATAGAATTTCAGATTTTTTTTAAAATTGCAAAGAAAGAAAAAAAAGAATACAAAATTTTGCAGTATATACGTCAATATTTTTTTCTTAAAAATTAATTCAAGAGATGATTTAGGATTGCCCACAAAGGCTTCACAGCATACATTCACAAGAATGACGAAGTCAATGTATTGATCGGCAAATGCTGTATTTGGTTCTCAAAGAAATCCTAAAACATTTATTAAAATTCATCAAAATAAATTAATTAAAATTAGTTTAGTGGAGTAGCCTTTCTGAGTACTCCTTTTTTTTTTTGGTAGGCAAAAGTAACACTCCTTTTTTCTACCAAAAAAAGGTGTGTTACTTTTGGGACTCTTAAAAAAAAAAAAAGTTATATGAAATTTTTGAAGTCAAGCATCATTTCAAGAAGCACAAACGATGTTAAATAAAAAAAAAAAAAAGTATCAAAAAAAGTACAGAAAGATGTTAAATCAACAGAAGAAGCAATAAAATAAATCAAATAGCTTTGGGTATGTACCAAAAAAAATCTAATAAATCAATGCAGAAATCATTTTGTCAAACAGCAACATTCCTTTATGATTGCACAATTATTCATTCCCCATGCATTATCTGATCTCTGGAAATTATGTGGTCACAAGCTGGACTTGGACGAAGTATGACTGTTATTTGTTCATTAATTGATTGACTGTAACAGAACATGCTGTCAATCAATCAGCCACAATATAGAAACGGCGTTATTCCGAAGAGTTGTTCGATTCCTCCAATCGTGCACCACTCGATTTCAAAAGAATCAACCTTGGGATTTAAGATCAGATCCACTGAGATAGGAGACAAATTATACTTACATCTAATAATTTAAAAAATTTAAAATCTTCTAAATTTTTTATTTTTATTCAAGACTTCACTTCATAACTTGATAAAATATTAATCAAATAATTAACCTTAAATATGATATAAATATTATCTTAAAAAATTAAAAATAATTAAATAATCTTAAGTGACATAATAGTCACTCAAAGATATAAAAAATATGTGCATCATTCTCTCCGTCTAAAAATAATTTGAATATTTTATAAAAAATAAATGATTGCATAAATATCGTTAGATTAATCAGATTTTAGTGTTGGTTTTAAAAACTATTGGAACTAAATGTAACAAAAATGTAAACATAAAAAAATTATAATTTACTTTTAATAAGTATGCCTATCCATGTCTATATGCAAGTAGCCAATACTTCAAAAGAGTGTGGTAAGTAGTAAAAAATTATAAAAAATAGCCCTTCATATTTAAACGATTTATATTTAGATTTTAAAAATTTTAAAAAATATCAATTAACCATCAAAACTTCAAATTTATTGCAATATGATCTAACCATCTCGATATCATTAGCAGAACGTGAGAAAAGACAAGAATATTCTTGCTTCAGAAAAGTTATTCTTTATTATTCATCTACCTACATAAAAATCACAAAGTGCTACATTCTGCATCATTCATCCATCTATGTATATTTGAAAGTGTCGATTCTTTGTAATTTATTTGCCGATATTGATTTTAAAGTGCTCCCATCTTAATCATCCATCTACATGCACATATCTTAAAGAACTTTATTCTTTATCATTCATTTATCTGTACACATCTTAAAGTACTTAATCTATGATCCATTCATTTGCATAGATCTCTAAGCACTCAGCCATCTAACATCCATTTGCTTATACAAATTTTAAAGCACTTTGTTCTTTATCATCCATCAGCTTTATATGAATCTTAAGGCCTTTAATCTCATGCAATTCATCTGTCTATATAAATATTAAAGTACTCCATCCTCTATTATCTACTGGCTTACACTAATCTCAAAGTACTCCATTATCTATCATCATCCATCTACACATATTTTAAAGCACTTCATCCTATATCATCTATCTTCTATCATCCATTTGCTTATGAATATCTTAAAATACTCTTATCATCTATCCACTTGTATAGATTGTAAAGCACTTTATCCTCAATCATTTATTTACTTGCATAAATCTTAAAATACTTCATCCTCTATTATTTATCCACATACATAAATCTTGAAGTACTCTATTTTTTATCATTTGTTCGCCCGTATAGATCTTAAAGCATTCCACTTTCTATTATATATCCATTGCACAAATCTCGAAGCACTCCATCTATCATTTATTTGCTTATACAGATTTTGAAGTACTTCATCTTTTATCATCCTTTTATTTGTATAAATCTTAAAGTGGTCCGTTCTTCATTATCCATCGGTTTGCAAAATCTCAAAGCATATAATCCTCTACCATCCATTTCTCTATATAGATCTTAAAGCACTTTATCATTTGTCATTCATGTACTTGCATATATCTCAAAGTGTTCCATCCATTGTCATTCATATGCTTACACAGATCTTAAAATACCCCATCCTGCATCATTTATCTGCTTGCATAGAGATCTTAATGTGCTATATTCCCTTCCTTTCGATTTCTATCAAAACAAGAGTTTTTTGCTAAGTTAGTGAGAAGGATAATTATGAAATTTTATAAAAATTAATGATGCGTTTGGTTATACTTTTTGATTTTTATTTTTTAAAAAGTATTTTTTATTTTTTTAAAATTTTGTTATAAAATAAAAGTAAAAAAGTAAAAAGTATATTTGATAACTAATTGCTATAAAGCAAAAAGTAAAAAAAAATTACTGTTGTTACCAGACTCACGAGCTCTCAGAAATCCCACCACCCGTCTATATTCCAAATCTCTCTCAGACATTTCTTCAAACAACCGACGAGCCATATCAATTTCAATCCCATTATTTTGAGACGTAACATCTACGCGCATAGAGTTCTGAGTCATCAGATTCTTATCTCTATCTCTCATGTGATCAAAAAGCTCTTTTACTGCACCCATTCTCCCACTCTTAACATACCCATCGACTATCGAGTTTCAAAAAATCGAATCTCTATGTCGAATCCCATCAAACAGTTAGCAAGCAAACTCATAGAGCCCATATCTAGAATAAAATCGATAAGAGAGTTTTGAAGATAAAAATTCGAAGAAAGCTCAGTCTTGCAGATGAACGAGTGCATCTGGGAGCCCTTTCTGAGGAGAGAGGCCCGGAAGCAGGCCTTGAGAGTGAGCGAGAAGGAGCACTCGTCAGTAGGGATACCGGCGGCGAGCATGAGAGCAAAAATGAGGATAGCCTGATTGGGGTACTCGCAACCATAGGAGGAGGACTTGATGAGGACGTTCCAGAGGAAGAGGTCGGTAGGGATAGGAAGGTAGAAAAAGAGGAGGTGGGAGCCGAGGTGGGGGGAGGAGGAGAGATGGATGACGACGCTAGCAATGAAGGACGAGTGACAGCAGCCCAGGCACCGAGGGCGGCAGCAGGGTAGGAGGGATTGAAGCTTAGAAAGAGGAGCGAGAAGGAGCCGATCGACGGCGCTCACCGGCCAGATAGACGTTTCGAGTTGGGATAAATCGGAAAGAAACAAAAGTAAAATTTTAAAAAGAAAAAAAAATATTTTTTATAGAAATTAATTATTTTTAATTTTTATTTTTTGTGACATTATCAAATATTACTTTTTGATTTTAATTTTTTAAAAATCAAAAAGTAAAAAAAATATTTTTTTAATACTTAACCAAATATATCCTAAGCTATCAAAAAACCGTCGCGTGATAATATTCTCTGGAGATAGATGGCCAAGTCATATTATAATAATTTTTTAAATCTTGGAGTCTAATCCTAGTTTAAAAAAATTGGGATCAAAACAATATTTTTTGAATTTTTGGAATCAAAGTATATATAAAGGAGTTATCTCAATAAATTTTCTAAAATTTATTTATATCTCGTGGCGAATAAATAAAAGTCGCTACCTCATGTCATTAACGCCCACCTCACATTTCATAAATAGAATTAAAAGACCATGCGGTTTGGCTTTTTCACTTTTCCGGAACCCTACTCAGTTCTTCAACCCCAGCTCAGTGTTTAGGAATCCGTGGATTTTCTTTTTTTAAGGCTTGTCACGTCCGTCCTATCACGTAGATGGCCGTGTGCCAGTGGTGACAAAAGATAGGCTACAAGTGCCCTTTTTCCATTATTTTTTTTTTTTCTTTGGTGGGTCCCCAAGGCCCGGAAGTCTATACCTCACGTTGAGCGTGACTGCCCCCAACTACCACCCAGCTTCACAAAAACAATCTCTTATTACTCGGAGCTCAGAAAACGTGAGGCCTTAGAGCCGTTTCTTTGCAGCTTTCTAGCTGGGGAGCAAGGAAGATAGTTTAGAAAAACTGCCCTTACGTTGGATTTGGGTTAGCTGGAGTAAGTTACCTGTGCAGAGATTATTTTCTTAACTATTACAATAAAAAAATAATAGATAATAATAAAAGAGATTTTTTAGGACTGATGTTAAATTTTACTTTCCAATATATTATAAATTTATAAAATAAATATATTATAAATGAATGTCATTTTTTATAATATTCTCTTTTTAAGAGCTTCATTGTTTTTCTCAGACAGTAACAACGTAACTTAAATGATTATTATTGTTTATAAATCTATTAAAAATATATTTGTTTCACAATTAAGATTGAAATTAAAATTAAAATCAAAATAAATTAAAATAAAAATTAGAATAACCACATCTCTCGACGCATTTGATTCGTGGTTAAAATCGAAATTAGAATAAAATTTGAGAGATTGCAACGTCTCATTCCACTCCATAATCGAAATAGAAATATGAGATACTCATTTTTATTTTTATTTTAAAATTTAATTTTTTTTAACCAAATATATTCTAATTATCTATTATTAGATGCAAACTCTCGAATAAATTTACTCTTAATGATCCACTTGGTGTGCAGTGTAGGTGGTAAAAAGCGATTATCAATGGTAGGTAAAACGTAGTGTTTGAAAGTTGTCTGTCACCAACACTAGCATTCTACGTACTAAATTTTATTTTTTATGAGTCATGTGTACATATAAAATTCTAATTTCTGCATAATACAATATATAAAGAATCTCTAAATATGAGGCAGTTATTTTAGTCCTGTAAGCCTATAATTGCATCCAGCACCCGCACAAAAAACGTGAAGCCGTCTGTTAAGTCTATATCATTTATCGGCAATGGGTTGTATCTTTCACGCCAAAGATGGATTCCACTTTCTTATAAATCCACTGTTGGATCATCCGTGATTCATTTTGAGATCTATGAAAGCAGATAAATGACAGAGTTTGGAGAGTATTACGACCGATTCAGTGCGTGATCCAACGGGTGGACTTGTGCCAAGAAAGGGGAACTTTTCTTTCGGACACAAGATGCAATCCGTATCCATTATTCTATCAGCTGATGACAACAAGATGCAACTTCGACCGTCGGACCACTGGCAACCATGACGAAACTAGTTGGCGACGGAAGCGAACCAGAGCTTCGCCATGTAGATTTATTTCCCACCTCAAGTGAGTAAACCAACCGGTGAATGATACATCATTTCAAAAAATACGTGCTACATCGTAAATAAGATCTCCATATTGCAAACACCAAGTGCAACTGGACCACGCAAATCCCATGATGGATAACACACCATGCGACCTCTTGTATTCCATTGATTTCTGATTGCACGCTTTCTATTGTGCATATGCTTCGAGATATATCCCGGTTCACTTGCATATGTTGCATACAATAATTTCTGATAAATAAGACTATTTCGATCTATTTACTTTATAGATTCAACGCCAAATAGGTACCGTCATTTTGCGACCAAATGCTAAATTTTTCTTGGTGCGGTCCCCGCATCCTTGGTGGGTGCAGAATCAAGTGTTATTTTAAAAGCAGGTGCTAACATATAATTGCCTGTGGTTTTGAGTGTCCTTTGCGGATTATCTCTGAAACTTACCACCCATATACATTTCATTACTTATTTTACCAATTTTTTTAGTGCATAAAATTTATAAATTCATCAATCAATGATCTAGAAAGTAATGGAGAGGGTTTATTTATCCATATCACAGTACATTATATATTTTATAATATTACTATCAATAATTTACGAAATTAACATTCTACTTATGAGTTGATATGGCAATCAGGGATTACTATAGTACATGAATTATCGGTGGTATTTGTCAAAACTTGCTTATAATTTACTGAAATATGGATCTCCACATTGTCTGGGCAAATTATGTAAGGATATTATTGTTAATCTCTAGCTTCATTCAAAGTTTTAAGTTTTAAAATATATTATAATAATAAAAGTATAGAATAATCAAATGGAGTTTTTTTTTTTTTGGCAAACATGTTGCTTCCAATGATTGTTTTGGGTCCGTGATGAAAATGCATGAAAATACCTCTCCCCAATACTCTCAAGCTTGGGTTTCTCTTGAGCCGGGGGGAAGAAAGGTTCATCATTTTACTTGTTTTTTCCAATTAAGTAATAAAAGGTAAAAGAAGTCCAGCATTCAAAGAAACCTTTCCAAGGTCTGGGTAGCACACCATCAAGGGAAGGGCGGTAAACCTTTAATTTTCGTTACCGTCAGAAGAAACGGCCAGATTACACGGTAGCAAACGGGACTGTGGTTATAGCGAGACACGTGTTGATTTGTGGGCCGCCCTTTACATTTCAGTTGCTGTTCCATGTCATGTTCCGGTGGAAACAAAAGCGCGGACACGGCCTCGAGCGGCGGCACGCGGAGGCGGAGCGGAAAGGGGCGCGTTGGTCTTTGAACCGTGAGGCTGTTGTGGTATCCTGCTCGAACACGTTAAAAAAGGACGAGAAGATAAGGCTAAGGTTACGACCATCTGATCAAGTGGGTCTCCAGCAGTAGAACAGTGAACGTAGTATCTTGTGGATGTCTTTTCTACCTGGTAACAGAAAATTGCTGTTAACCTGGAAACAAGTCCTAGATATTCTACAGAAATCAAGTCCTAAGTACTGTACAAACAGTCCAACCAATCCAATATGATGGTGAGCTTTCCATGGATGAAACTAATAGCAAGAACCTATGTTGTAATAATTACATTATTTTGTTGTCACTGGCATGGACTTTTAACCCCTTTTTTTTTTTTATACAATTGAGAGGGGAAGGGAATATCTCAAAACAGAATTAAAATATCAAAAAAATATAATCTAATATATGTTTGGTTGGAAGAAATTTGACTTTAAAATAAAAATAAAAATAAATGGCTCCTATTTCAATTATTCAATTAAAAAAATTAATTTTTATTTTTATTTTTAAAAAAATGATAATACCTCATTCTCTTAAATCTTTATTCTTATCATATCCTAATATTCAAATCTCATTTCAATTTTAATTATGATCGTTAACCAATTACATTTAAAGATATAATTATTTTAATTTTTTATTTTAATTTTAATTTTAGCCCCAAATCAAATACACCTCGAAGATCGTAGCTTAAAAACTATAAGTTAAGAAATTACCAAGTTTTTTTGGAATCTTGATTCTACATAGTTCTTCGTTTGCTAACCGATCCGTGCAATGTTTTTCTTCTCGAAATATATCCAGAACTCCGGAGGTTTGCAAAAAGCAGAAACTTTCGGACCGCTAGGTATTTTTTTGACAACCGTGTCCACTATAAAGCTGTTATTTTATTCGGTGGTGAGAAATTTGTCATCTAGACAGCGACACAAAAATCCACTATCAATTTTCTAAATTGTTTCTTTCAAGTAAAGAAAACATTTACATCATACCAAACTGTTGACCAAAATTTAATAAATGAGAACAAGTCTGAATTTCAGAGATCCACTTCATTTGCAGTTTTCAATTTCACACAATTTCACCTCTAATAATCTCCTCCCCATAACCTAGAATAGGTTCAAATATACAAGCTCTATCTATAATATTCTTATAGATATAATAACGCACAAATTTGCGGTAAAATCAAATGAATTCTGGATTAATGGAACTAAATCATACCCCATGAAGCCATTTTCGTCCATTATTGTCCATTATTGTTATTTTAGACTTATTTTATCCCTTTCATCCCAATAATTTGTTAATGCATGATTTCCATAACTTTTTGTATTTTTTAATCATATATTTCATTTTTGCCTTGTTTGCAGTTTTCTTTGTATTTTATGTACCATTCGGATAGATTTCCCTACTTTATCCCAATCATATAAGATATCATTTATCATATGTGCCCATGGTAACCGACAACCAAAGTTACCAAATTAGTATTTAAATACAAACACCAATACTGCACATATATAATTGTTAAACATACCATATGAAAGTAACCTAATTGTTCTATTATTGTTGTAGTAGGGGCATTATGAGAAAATAATTATAAATTATAGAAGCAGCTAAATACAGATGCTTTACAACACAACTGATGTGTGCATGTACCTTGAAAGGGGCCACCAACATGATTCACATGATCCATAGAAAATTACTAATCAGGCCAATCTATTTAGGTCAACAAATGAAATGGGATTATTTGAGGAATTTAATTGATATAAAATTTTGGAAGACAGTGATGGCCTGGCCCTACTAATGGAAATGGAACTTGTTCAAATTGAGTACTGCAGTTTTGGATATGTGTCGCTGTGGGTGGTCCAAGTTGGTGGGACACCAAGTCCTTATCCTAATTTAGCACTACCTAATAAGTGGGGCCATTTTGGGCTTAAATCTATAGCTTGTTGATCCCACAAGGGTCATTTTACGCAAAACCACCAAGAACTCAGTGCAGTCTGACATTCTCTAAACAAATATGCAATCATTGCCAAAAATTCTATACGGTAGCTGCAAATTTACAATGCAGCAAGGTTACCCTTATATATATATATAATGATGATAGGCATCTTGACTAGATCATAAGCAAACATAGTATTTTTGCAATATTGCAAGGAAGATTGTGAACCTCTGGATTGATTCAATCTGTTCAAAATTGCTCATAATTTTTATATTGACATGCATGACCTTGACATCTTGCAAAAATAAAAGATCAAATTTGTTATGGGGTCATACGATCTTGAGTCTTATCCTTAGGCATACTCTTTGGATTGACTATGATATCGAGGCAGACTCCAAACGACGAACATCAGCCAGACATCTTGGTAACAGGACAGACAACATCATCAGCCTTCGTCTCCAGACATCATCTTCGACTATCTGTCGAGGACATCAATATGCTGCCAACAACTCATTAGGACTGCTTTCGAGGGTCTGGTTCGAGCAACTTTATTAGTTCCCATTCGACCCTACGACTCGGGCGTCTATCAACCTTGAGGTTGGGATCTTGCCGATCATACAGGATGACTTTTTACATCCGATGCTGATCAGAACACATCTGGACCGAGACTCCGGATGTATGTTAACCTCAAGTTACTGACCTATTTGGCCATGTAGGCTACTTCTAACAAATTATCAGAATGTGGCTACTATCCGTGACTGACACCCTCTGATTAACAGATTTTCTATCTTAACGGTCTAGCAAACCACAATCGAGTAGGATAGCCAACCAGATTTAGGCATGACAAACTATGACTCTGCCTTTATGCGAAGAGATAATCAGGGGACCCTCGAGATAAAGGAAGCTAAGCTACACTAAGCTCATATATTCTCTCTCTCCTTTATTATTCTTAAGCTTTGGTTGACTTAAGCATCAGAGGATCCCCCATCAGAGAACCCCTAATGAGTGTGGACTTCTTTTGTAAATCTATTTCCATATCTCGATGCTCGAAATTTCTTTTATCCTTGACTATATCAGCACCTCTGGAGTTTTGGTGCAATAGATTGACGCTAAAAGAAGAGCCCAGCAACCCATCGGAGGAGAGAGAGTATGATGAGACATAATTGCCCCATCACTTCTCGTTGACGATCCGTCCGATGAAGCTAAGTGGAGCCACCCAACCGTCTACCCTGAACCAAGCCTATGCAGTCGGCACTGTTGCTTGTGACTGCTCACCCGTGGTAGTTCCACAACCTGATCCACTAGATCCAGGTATCGATCGACACCATCTAGCATCTATAGTAGGCTGCAGAGCAACGACGACCTCCACAACCTGTTCTTTAATTTGTGCTCTGTCAACATAGTTACTTGAACACTTTTCTAGTTTCAGACCATGCTCCTCAGAGCACACACCCAAACTAGCCCTGAAGTCGAATCTCCTCCCCCCCGATCGACAAAAACCCCACATCTGAGGAACCGCCTCAGCACCTGCCCAATGAAACAACAACAATAATCAGCCGATGGCCAGCGTTATCAATGCGATCCTGGACTTCGAAGGTAGCTGGGGGGGAGCAGAAAACCTTGATGAAAATTAAAAGAAGCGGAGAGAGTGATCGGGGAGCATTGTTGCTCTGATAAGCACGATGTTATCGCCATGTTAATGATAATAGCCAATTGAAGTTTTTTTTACGGAACCTTCACTCCTCAGATGTGGAGCTCTGAGAACCTCCAAATGTGCTATGGGTAAGACTTGTAAATGTTCAATTTTAGTAATAGACTTATTCTATCAAATTCTTATAGATTTCATATAAGTCAAAAGGCTCAGAAAACTACGGACGATGATTATGCATCCTTGGCCATGAGTCGGGTACAATGATAATTATAGAATATTTAGACATCAGTCTAAACTTCAATGACTAGATCAGAGGATTGATCCCTCGAAGATATCTTGGCCTAGGTTAAGATCTCCAAAATTTTCTTTGACAAGACACCGACGATATGGATTTATCCCAGCTTAAGTTAGGACCTTCGCAATCTAAACATCTCAAAAACACTCTGATGACATAAGATGACAACGATGGGGCTAACCCTCTGAGGACCCCACATGGCCATCTGGCGCTTCTCATCCATGGATAAGTTGAGCAGAGGTTGAAGATGACAATGATAGGACTAACCCTTTGGGGAACTCATATGGCCACTTAGCGCTCCTTGCCCATAAGTGAGTCGAGCGGAGGTCAAGAATGATGACAAAGGGACAAACCCTTCAAGGACTCCATGCGACCACTTAGCACTCTTTGTCCGTGGGGGAATTGAGTGGAGACCTACGATAACTTGATAAAGAATACTGTGGGTCGATCGATCTTGGACGACACCTCATAGAAATCCTCTTGAATATCCCCATATGAGTGAGATTGAGGGAATGACAACAAATGCAATAGAATAATTTTTTGGTAAAGACGATGCATTCAAATAATCCATGTGTGAATACAATCCAAAGAATTAGAAAATAAAATATCTCTAAGGCAGCCTAGGATTATTCCCCCCACAACCCACAAGGACTCTTTCGAGTGCTCTGCAACATAAGATGCCATCCAGTTGACTGTAATATTCGCCTCCTGGTAGACATGCCTAGCCATCTACCTATGACAGTCCAATAATAGTAGAAAAATATCCTGCAGTAGGGGGTGATCATGACCACCATGGGTACATCCCTGAATCTAGATCACCATCATAGCCGAATCACCTTCAATGATGAGGTGATCAGTCCCAAGAATTCGTCTGGCATACAGAATCCCAGCCCAAGCAATATGGAGTTCTGCCTCAGGAACTATAGATGTAAATAAATGTCTTCCCCCAGTCGCAACAATCTTGGAAGTAGGTCCATGAATTACAAAGCTTGCTCTGCCCTGTTCGTCCCGAATACTTCCATCAAAGTTGATCTTCAGGTACCTTGAAGAAGGGGATCTCAAATAATGAACACTCATCAGATCACTATGCAAGTAGGGTGAGAGTCTCAGATCTCTGAGGGCTTGAAAGTTGCATCAGTCACCTCCATTGCACATACTCCAGATAAAGCTTATTACAAGATTCACTACAACAAAAGAAAGAAAAAAGATAAGCTCGATCTACATCCTCAATCTCAGCTAGATGCGAAGCTGAACTATGCTGAGTGAGGTTCTTGGCCATCTCCACATGTGAAGACCCTCCCCCTCGATGGTCCTTGGTAAAGGATATTGGGGATAGAATAGCATGTCGTCTCTCAAGGGCATGTCCTATCTGCCAAACATTCTTCAGAGAAGGGTCAAGAGGTTAGCTCGCTGGGGGAGGAGCTATCCCTAGAAAGGTCCTAGACCCTTCTTTGGAGCACGTTGTCGAGCAGCCCCCGACGATTGCCAATTCGCCTCGCTCGTCGAAGTGGACTTTTTCAATACTTTTCATAACAAATCGGACTCCTCACCGACGTAATCCTTTGAAACACCCTACGACTGGTCGATTGATGATGGAGGCTCTACCAGTCAGAGAAAAATACTGACTATCTTCTAATAATGAACGAGGCGGCACCATCACATTATGGAAGATTTTGGGTTGATGTACCAACCTCAAGCAGCAGAGACTATTTATAGAGAAGCTGGATTTGAATGCCTCCAACTACCCCCATTAGCTGCATGATAGGTGTCACTATGTGAATGGCCTCGAAGACCACTCCTGATGGTCAGACTCCCGATCGTCCTTCCCAATAGGCCTTCATAATAAGGAAATAGCTGCATTAAATGTCATGCTCCCCTAGGCTCCTAGGTAGTGCGGCTCAAATGACTGGATTGAAGCAAATTAAACCCTCAGAGATATTTTAGCTAAGACCTTTGAAATTGTGTCTAGCGAGTTATCGATAACAATAATTATAGGATATTCAGGTACCAAACTGAACTCGATAGTCAGATCGAAGGATCGATCCCTTAGAGATATCTCGATTCCAACTAAAATCTCTAAAATTTTGTTCAACACGATGCCGACAACTACAGAATAACCTGGCCCAATTTAGGATCCTCACAAATGACATCCTCAGAGCAGATCCGAGGACACAACTAAAGTCTTTGACTTGATCAAAGTCCAAGTAGACCTCGAAGAATAGCTTCGGTATCCGACCGAATATATCTTCAAACTTTCAATGAGAAGATAAGCTTAAATCACATAAGTCAGAATTAGCTTTAGAACAAGGACACTATACTTTAAAAAGTAAAGTCATTTCATTATCGCTCCAAAAAGTTTAGCTATAGGACATTGAAGATTGAAGTAGAACAAAAACAAGATATAAGAGAATTTCTACAAGTCTTCAATGTTGATCAGGGCTTTAAGTGGGACCTCGAATCTCTGCTCGATCACCCCTTTGGCTTTGGTGATCGGCCCAGAGGCCTCAACAATGAGCGACTTGTGAGTTGCCTTGGCAGTAGGCTCGATCTCTACTTCGGCAATATGCTCGGATGGTTTCTTAGCCTCAGGATGATTAGGATGCTTTTCATCGGTAGCTCACTCTAGAAGAGCATATGGGTGCAAACGACTGACATCTACTTCAGGAAAGAGTTGAGCAACCTGAGTCTTACATAAGTTGACTCTAGAACTAAAGGCCACGATCGACCTTTTTGTGACCTCAGTCTCGAAGTCGGGTGAAGATTGGAATTCATCGATTGCCTTAATTTAGCCTCGACAATCACCTTCTCCTTCTCGATCACCACCTGATCTTCTACCAGTCTGGCCTTTTCCTCAGTGGCCTAGATTGCTTCAGTGGCTGAATGCTAAGGCCTTCTCCAGTTCGATGATCTTCTCTCGTCGTGCCTCGGTGATATCGCTCTCCACTGCCAGACAACCTTCAAGATACCCTACTTTCTCTCAAGCTTTGAAGAGATTGGACCTCATCCTAGAAGACTCCTCTACCTTCACCTTGGCTTCTATTGCTACCTTCTTTTGGGCCTCGGCATCACGAAGCTCCCCTTTAAGCTTTTGCTAGACAAGGTTTAACCTGATGACCGCATCACCAAAGTGAGCAATATCATGCATTATCTGCAAAGAAAAATCAAAGTCAAGAATCTTGCGGGTATTAGAAATAAGAGACAAGTCAAAATAAACTCACCTCGAAAAGGTGTTTGATCGAGGCATTCAGCGCCTTATTGAAAGATCAAAAATTGGTCCTAATCCAATCTGACAGCAATAGCACCATGCCCATCAGCTCCTTAGCAAGTTGATGATTCTGAAAAATAGAGTCATCCTGCTAAACCCTTTTGACAAGAGTGATCAGATCCATCTTAGTAGTAGATGACAAGGGTCCTGCTTTATGCCATATAGTTGCAGTTGGTGTGGTGGGAGATATGGGAAGAGACCCTGATCTTGTCGGGGATAGAGTTCGATGAGTAGGTGACAAAATCGAAACTTGAACTGATTTTGATGCAGTCAGCGAAGCTGCCCTCAACGACAGTGTGGACAACTTCGGGATCCTTGACGACTTCAACCACATTAATGCTTGAGATCCCCATAGAATGAGAAGTCATCAAAGTCGGATGAGCTAATGGAGCTAGAGGAGTTGGAGTCGGCTTGGATTTTTTCTTCATTGAAGACTCTCCACCGGATGATCCAGAAGGTCTCTTCTTCAGCAATGCAGCCTTGAGAGCATCAAGTGACGGCCTCATCAATGCAACAACAAAGACAAAAAGTCAGTACAAAAAAAAGAGAATCAAATAATTAACCAAGCAAAGATTCGGACATATTTTGAGAAAGAGCCGGACTAAGACCAACATTATAGAGATGCTGCTCAACCAAGAGTTCGCTCAACTTCAGCACTTGGACATTAAGCAACTTATGATAGTCTTTATCCATAGGGAGGACTGACTTCTCCTTGTTTGGAAAAAGTAGGGGATCGCTTTAGATCTAGTTGAAGCCCCAAGGAAGGTCAGAGGATACAAAAAAAAACCATCCCTTCCAATCATAAATAGAGGATGGAAGGACATCAATAAGTTTACACTCATGCCGAGGACTAAAATACTACCATCCTTTGTCGTAAGGATGCTTCTTCAGGATGAACAACATCCTAAAAAGAGAAGTTTTCGACAGAATTTCGATCCAAGTATACAAGATAATAAAGATAGAAATCATCCGAATGGAGTTCGGGATGATTTAGGTTGGAAGAATGTTATAAAAATCAAAAATATTGGAAGCAAATGGGTTTAAAAGGTAACCAAAGACCTACTTAGAGAGTTTCATCGTAAAGGGCAACTCGACCCTTTGGAACCAAAGAAACATGATCTTCCCAACTCGGGACTTCGAGCCAAAAAATAGAAGAAATAAAATACTAAGATCAAAATCTTGAAGATCAGCCTCAATAATGGATGACACCTCTCCTTTTGGACCGACAGAACTTTGGCGACTAGCTAAAGAGGCTGTCATGATAGTTGTTCGAGGACCCTCTTTAGATCTGGATCAGGGAGTAGGTGACCAAGAGCCCCGGCCACCTCGACAACTTTCATCCTGATCCTCTCTATCGAAGGACATTACAAGAAAGGAGGAAGACCAAAAATGAGGATGAATAAGAAGCAAAAGGACTAAGATTGACCAACTAAGAAAGGAGATTGTGGATGCAACAAGCTCCCTAAAGAACTAGGAAAATGATCAAAATTGGAGAAGAAGGCAGAGAAATGGCAGCGAAGAAGATCTTTGGTAAATTGCAGACTGGAGTACAGAAGCAATCGACGATCAGAAAGAATAGAAATAGTGGGAGAGTAGACCTACTTATATTATGCTACAACAGCCTCGATCGGAGCTCCGACTTGATGGATCTTCACCATGTGTTTCAAATTAAAGCCATCCGACCTCGCGACCCTTGGATGCACCACAGCTTTGATTCAGCTATGCAGATTGATCCATGCAAAACAACTTCAACTCAATCGACTACTGATATGTGGCAACCTCTGATTGATTAGCTTGTAACTATTAATGAGTACCTTTCAAGGCCAGAATAATGATATACCTCAAGCCGTCTATTCTTTATAAATGCTTAGGGATTCACAAAGTGTCAAATCTCTCCGAATAATTAAAGTATGGTTCGTGAAGCAACTTGTCAAATCAATGCTAGATTTCGTGAAGCAGTGTGACAGTTCACCTGAAAGTCGGATAGCTCGGATTCACCAATTTGGATGTGCGCCGAAGATATATTTCGAAGACTACTTCTTTCTTTCGAAAGAACTGTTTCGAATTTGAAAGTGGGGGACAAGTGTTATGGGATCATACTATCTCGATCACTATCTTTGGATCTCATCCTCAAGCATACTCTTTGGATTGGCCGCGATACTAGGACGGACTCTAAACGACAAACATTATCCAGATGTCCCGATAACAGGGTTGACAACTTCATCGGACTTTGTCCTCAGACATCATCTTCGGCCACCTGCAGAGGACATCAACATGCTGCCAGAGACTCATCAGGACCGGCCTCGAAGGTCTGGTCCACGCAACTTTATTTGTTCTCGTCTGACCCTACGACTCGGGTGCCTACTGACCTCGAGGTCGGGACCTTGCTGACCATACATGATGACTTTCCACATTTGACCCTGATGAGAATACATCTGGGCCAAGACCTCAGATGTATGCGGACCTCAGATTATCAGTCTATTCGGTCACATGGACTGTCACAAAAAATCTCCTAACAAACTGTCAGAATGTGATCACTACCTGTGACTAACACCCTCTGACTAATAGATTTCCTATCTTAATGGCCTGGCAGACCGTAGCCTAGTAGGACAGTCAATCGGATTCAAGCATGACAATCTACGACTCTTTCTCTATATGAAGACGTAATTAGGGAAACCTAAAGGTAAGGAAAGCTAAGCTACACTAAGCTCACATATTCTCTCTCTTCTTTATTGTTCTCAAGCTTTGAAAGATTTAAACATCGAAGGGTTTTCCGTCGG
This sequence comes from Elaeis guineensis, assembly GCF_000442705.2. NCBI lineage: Eukaryota > Viridiplantae > Streptophyta > Magnoliopsida > Arecales > Arecaceae > Elaeis > Elaeis guineensis. Next base: position 95,682,565 of record NC_026001.2, on the reverse strand, counting down.
AGAATCTCTGACGAGTGTAGACTTCTTTTGCAGATCTATTCCTGCATCTCGGTGCTCGAAATTCTCTCCATTCTCAACCACATCAGCATCCGCTAGAGCCTTGATACAACAAGATCTATACATCTGATATTTGATACAAAATAAAAATTTTCTCAAGGAAACATTTGGAGTTGTTTTTTGAAGCCCTTTTTTCGAAAGTTGATGGGGCATGCTAGTGTTACTAGGGTTGAAAATAATATAGCATCTAATTAGTTGTCGAAAAAATTAATGTGGTGTTGAAGGAAAAACTTCTGGGTGATTTTTAGTTTGCATTTGACTTTCAATCAAATATATAAATCTCTCGTCAATCATGTTAAGGTGTGGGGGTTGGGGGGGTGGGGGAGGGAGAGAGAGAATGGGGTTGGTGGTGGGTTATTGAAAGGGATGGATCATGTGACCCGGAAAGCGAATCTTGGCTGGTTGGGGGGCCCATGAAGAGAATGGGACAATTACAAAACCAAAGGGGGAAGGGTTGGGTGTGATCTTTCCGTTTCCACCCTAACCCTAGAACATTTCTAGAGATGGCCTAAGTTGAAACCAATCAACTCCCTTGTTGAGGTTGCCACTTGCCACCATCCCATTTCTGTAGTTTGGCAAACTAACAGCCGCGTTTTGGACATAGCACACCACTGAAACATGTTTTCATTTACAAAACCATTCCACCAAGTGGAGATAATTGGCATGCATGAGAAAAAAATTGCATATCATCTCAAACTAGACATCTGGTTTGCTCTCCCTCCCTCCCTCCCTCTCTCTCTCTCTCTCTCTCTCTCTCTCTCTCTCTCTCTGCGACAAAAGTGGTTAGATGTGAAGTGGGTTATCTAAAATTTAGTTTTTTGACCAAAGATTGCTTTCTAAAATTATATTTCAACACATTGCATGAGTGATGAAATGATCTTAAAGGAAAAAAAAGAATGATTAGGTAGCACAAGAATCTGGCATGAGAAGTCACATGACAAGTGTGCAGTTTATTTATTGCTCTTCATTCTACTAACTCAACATTAGAAGAGAAGGGAGCATTCAGAATGGGACACATTTTGACAAAAATGCTGCCCTTTGTTTTGCTGTATCTGCTAGGACAACAATGTTCTTGAGGTCATATTCTTTTCATTATGCTGCATGATTGATAATATAGCAATGCATTGTCGCCATACTCCTTCCCAGTGAAGCAATTATCATAGAAACAATCAGCATAGCAATTTTATAGAAGAAGAAGTTAATGAGAACTTGACAAATACCCTTGCTTTTAAGAAAATGATCTGATATAGGTGCAATCTCAATGTTTGGATCGACATTTGTCAACAATTTTTTGGTTAATGTGGTACATACACTTTGAGAATATATATGACTGCTGCAATATATCAATAAAAAGATTTGCTAAATAAAGTATAAAATATGAAATATATGTGATTTTCATTAGTAATTGGTAATATTGCATAACATATTAGTCTTGGAGTTGTTGTGAATGATCCTTGGCAGATCTTCACATGAGGAGATTCTGTGTCTGTCCTCATGGTGGCATTCCTATTGTATTTGGCAAGAAATTTTGACTCTTGAGAAAGCAACACATGTATATGTTCTTCAAATTGTTTAATTACTTATTTTAATAAAGCAGGAGAAGAAACTCTCTTCCTCCATTTTCCATCGAAAAAAGAGAGCAATTGTTTAATTGCAAACAAGATCCTCCCCATTAGTCCCTGTTGATTTTAGTTTTGTTAATTGAAGACATGGATGCATTCTCCTCTATAGGACTAATGGCATCACTTTCGGGCTACATATGCTCGAATTATCTGATGTTTTGCTAATGACATTCTCAATTAGAATATGTATGTGAAAAAAATGTTATATAGCTAGCTGAGTAGGATTCTTAAGATCCATTGTATATTTTTGCTTGCCTCACTTCTTGTCTGACTTTCGCTTAATCTCTCATACTATGTCTGGTTTTCTTTTGAAGAAGTTGAAACACATGGAAGAATCAATATGGTATACATGGGTGCAGTTAGGTCCATCTTCCTTTTCTCTGTTGAATAATGGTCCACCACCCCCATGTACAGCAATTGAAATCAACTATAAACATTTTCTATTTTGCGAAGGCTAATTAAGTCCCACGAGATGGGAGATGGATGGACTGAAACATTTGGTCTGCCCAATGCATGATAAGGAAAGAAAAAGTATCCTCTAGAACAAGTGAAAAGAATTCTAACAAAAATTGGATACGTTACAAATTTTGATTGGCCATATAAAGATGGCAGGATGCCATTTCCATGTAAAAACAACCACCTCAGCTGAATTGGATGAGGACCATGTTTGTGCAGTTAATAAGAAAGTACCAAGCAAGCTGATTGTAACAATTTCTTCCAATTGAGTCTTTAGACGATCCACATTCAAGAAATGAAGAAGGGAAGACGGGAGGATGCAGATCATATAAAAAAAGAAATCATGATTATGTTAAATTTATCTTCTGAAAATAAATTATGTTAAATCTAAGTACTACATGATCTTAAGATAATGAGGAGATTCTCGTAAGATTATTTTAAGATCCACATTTAGATAAAAATGGGTAAATGCCAGATAAAAAGAACAAGTAATTCAACAAATTACCTAAAGATATTTGTTGTGCAGGATCCAGTACCACCTGTTGCAGTAGGAAGAAAAATAAAATAAAACAAAAATACAATCAAATATGTAGATCAGTCAAAAGACTTGTCTCTACGGAGCATGCAAGCTTCACTATGAAAAAAAAATTTATAAGAAGAGATCACACACTCAACCCTCATATACCAATTTCTCTCTTAACAAGAAGCTCTTCCTCACAAAAGCTCTCTCTTTCTCTCAGAGATCCTCTAAAATGACTGCTATCTGCTGTCTGACAATCTGCTTGAAGTCTTGCTTCTGCTCTTTGTCGCCGCCTCTCCAGAGTCTGCTGTCTGCTGCTGAACTCTGCTCTCGACCGCTGCTCGTATGGGTTCTCTGCCAATCTCGCCACACCACTGGATTGTTTCTCCTTGGTTGTCTACAGGCCTTCTTATACGCCTCGAAATCCAAACAATATCGGAATCCCACTTTTGATCGAACTTCAGAAGCTCTGCCATCATCTGATCTTCGCCGCAAACCATCTCAGCCATCCGATTGCGCACTTGATTCACCAAACCCCTGTAAACTATGTGAAACCATTGGGAAACCAGCGTCGGTCCATGGTGGACCCCATGAAATCAGGCAGGAAACGCCTGCTGGTCTACGACGAGGCATGGACTGCATGGAGCGGCCTCCCGTGTGCTCGTCCGTGCTGGGCCGCACTCTCGCGGCCGGCCCGCATGCGCTTGGGCCGCATGTGCTTGCATGGGCTGCACCTACTGCCGGCTCGTGGGCCCCTCCGATGGCCCGTGGGCGGTTCCTGCTGCTTCTGACCTCCTCCTGCACGTAGTTCCTTCGTCTGGACTCCGTTTGGACTGTTCATAGGCTTGTTGGACTCCGTTCGTCGTCTTGAACCTTGTTCTAGACTTATTGTGGACCAAATCTCGAGGTATTTTTCACAACAATGTATATTAATAATTTCTTCTTTTTCTCGATCAAAGAGTCAAGAAAGGCTCAATTGCCTGCTTGTCTACAAGATAATACTTTTAACATGACATGTCAAGGTTCAATTGGTTTATGATTTGGATCCTTAAGAAATGTCATCTGCTTTTCATACACTTGCCTAGATTTCAATTGCACATGGACAACATTAAATCATATAGTAAAGATAAGGCAAAAAAACTTTGAAGCAAAACAAACCCACCAATGTACACAAAATGACCAGATCTCCCTCACTTCTCTTTATAATCTCATTTCCAGGACACAACAGAGAGAGAAAAATGACTTGGTATACATCTCAACAAACTTTTCTCATAGAAAGAGCTATGTATATAGACGAGTGGAAGGTAGATCACCAAATTCAAAAGCTCTCTCCCTCTTCCTCTTCTCTTTACAGGAGCCAGTGACCTGCCATCTTTTATCCCTTTTGAGGAATACATTTGTTTGCGTGCCTATAACAAATAGATGATAAAAGATTTTGGAAGAGAAACAATGTCACAGAAGGAGAGTAAGGACCACTCTAGAATCCTATTCTTTGCTTTTAATGATGGAGATAATGGCTACTCTTTTTAATTCCTTGACCCAACCCAATCCCCTTTAGTTTTTTTAATAGCCAACCTACCAACAGACCAAGCCTTTAGTGTTAAACAATGTTATGGGATGATTAAATTAACTATGATCTCACCTCCCTCCTTGATTTATTACCGGCTGACTGCATAAAGCATCATTTGTTAATTTTTAAATCTTCCATCAATCATTAGTTTGTGCTTTAGTCTTGTGATAGCAATTGCTGCTTGTCTACTGATCATTATGGCCCTTATAATATTATGACAGCCATCTCAATGGTTATAGGGGCCTCTGTTGTGTCCTGCTGGAACCAAAGAACCAAGCACTGGCCATGCATGTGCTAACTCGGAAGAAGTGAATGCTTGATGGATAGGTATTATCTGTCAATGGATGAAATACTTGAGATTAATTATTTTTTTAATCTACTTGATAGCTATACATTTAGTTATACGATACCCCGTTAGTAGTGCTGCACATGTGCAGAAAATTCATGGATACATGTAATCCTATCAAAAAAATGCATGGTTGCTTTTAATCAATCTATGCTGATACAAAAAGTAATCAAAATATAATTTAATAAAAAACATACTTATTTGTTAAGAAAAGATACATATAAAATACATGGCATCTAATAGACGGAAGCCTAATATCACAGAGAAAAGTGAATAATAGCTCACTATAACAGTAGAGATGTTGACTATCATAATAAAAAAGTTCTCAGATGCTGCGTGATCCTTTAAAGACTTATAGAAAAATGTATTACTTTTATGCTGATATTTTATAGATATACAAAATACTAATTCAAAGTAATATGATTTTTGAATTATGATCCTGTTCAATGGGCAAATATATTTGCAATTCCTTTCATTTCCTTCTCTATTACAATAACAGTTAGCATAATAATCCCTATTTTATTCTTATTAACTCAAAGTTTTGATCAAGCAAATCATAGTTGTTATATTCATTATGCTTGAGTAGTGTGGGAGTTTTCTTTATTTTCTTTTGTTTTAATTGGACAAAATGCATGCGCTTTAAACTTCCTGTTCATGAATAAGTAGGATTGTACCGTGCCTGCCATCTCCTTTGCAAAGTCTTCTGAAAAGGGGAAAAAAGAGGCAAGAAAGTAACTCCAAATGGTTGTTATTTCCAATAGCAGTGTTGTATAAAGTACGGTACTACGACGAGTTCTTGGACAAACTATGGACTGTTAGGAGCATCTAACTCAAGTACCCTTAAATTTTGTGGTACCGAGCATGAGGCTCACCTCAAAGGAATCAAGCACTCATGAGCCCTTCAGTAATGGTGGTGGCACTGCAGTAACTCTACAATGTAGTACTAATCCCATGCTTCATCTTAAGATCATGCCCTTTGGCTCCTTTCATGTTCTAATTTCTTAAAAAGCGTACTACCAAAATGCATGCACATGCAGCACGTGAGACGGTAAAAAGCACTGCCAGGTAAATTAAGAAGTCTTTGGTGGTATGTTCAGAGAATGAGAATATTTAAGAGCCAACTTGCCCATTTAAATTGGAGGTGATTGTCCTTAATGTTTTTTTATTAAGATAGGGGGAACCAAGTTGAAATAGAGCAATGGAAACTACTAACTAGACTGAACATGGCAGTACTTAGATTTTGGAACCTGCATTTTATATTTTGATTGATCCATGTGATATAAAATCGTACAATCTGATGAACATCTATGATGTCATCTTACTGGAAATGAGGTAATGAACTTGCTCCTGATAAAAAATTTTGAGGTTGCCAGATCAATAAATTTTCTCATGCTTGATTTGAAACATTCCATCAATATGCTTTGTACTTTCCATGTAATACATGTAATGATCCTTCTGTTATCATGTAAACACAAATTATGCTATGCAACTTTCAAAAAAGAAAAGAAAAAAAACAGAAGCACATTGCGTGTCTATCTATCTATCTATCAATCTCTATCTAGACCTTATGTAGAAATTAACAAGTCCACGATATTAGATTATGTATTATTTCAGGGGGTTAAAAGGCCAGGAATTCAACATCAATACTGAATGCCCGGTTATATATACAAGAGCCTTCTACAGTCCACATGGATAAATCAATTATTCTGAAAGAGAGACCACGAAATCAATAAAGTTCCTCATGGTTGTTAATAAGTGACCTTCACGATTGGTTTTGCTGGCCAACAATAATTAGGTTTGGAACGTCCAACTAGCCCACATCGTGCAATTATCCACAATCACTTCCAGTCCAAAAATTCTTCAAGAATAAAGTACTCGACACAAAATCAAGACTCCAACTGAAACAGAGGCCACATGATTCTAGATGAGATCTATGTCAGGGACCTTGAGTCCAAATGAACATGAGTATTATAAAAATATCCAATGATCACTAAATCACAATTCCACCCAAGAGCCATGAGAATATTAGGTTCATATGAGTGTAATATTGGTAGATGACTTTGTTGAGAATCACTGCTCATTCATGCTACGATTCTATTCCTGATTTTATTCTGTTTAAGTATTCCACTTAGAATAGATGTTTTTCATCTCACTTAGTTATTTCTTTTAGAATCTATCTAAGTTTGTGGCTGTTGGTTTTTAAATTTAGGTAAGACTCAAATATCCCTTCGCATTGCCTTTGGATAACGTAAGAAAAAAAAAAAAAAAAAAAAAAAAGGAAAAAGAGTGAGAGGTGTTCTTTTTAATTTTTCTCTATCCAATTTTTTTTTTTTTTTGATCCTGTACTGCAGTACACGATTAATCCACTTGGAATAGCGTGCCGTTTTACAATTGGATTTAATACACTTACCTATACATCTGTCCACAATTAAATAGGAAACATCGAGATGTGGATTGTAGGAGAGATACTAATAGACTTGGACCAGTGGGAGCATTGGCCGGGGTTAATTTGAACAATTGGGCTTAGAAGAGGACAAACAAACACCATCCACCTATCATTTATAAGTCTTTCAAAACGACAGGAGCCACATACATATCTTACCGCATGGTGTCTCTCTCTTTTTGTCACATCATATCAACCCTTCTCTTGTTTGCACGTCATCGCCCACAAATGCTGATTTAGACCTCCCTCTCTCTTCAATGTTCCATCCAATTTGGTCCTTACCCACCTACGCTAACTGTTCATCTACCTGATGTAAGAGCTACCATATGATGTCTGGTTTTTCCCCTTAAAAAGAAAAGTAGTTCCTCTATGAAGCAATTGTGCATAGATCATCTCTAAGATATTTTGGTGTTTAGCTGCAGAAAGTTGGTATCACACAAGACTACAAGCCAGCATGTGCAATGAATGAAGCTGGTTGAAGAGGAAGGAGTGTATGATGACTTAATTGATTGGTAAAATATTTGTAGCTTTTCCCTTTCTAAAAGGAAGCTCGCAGCACCTTCGAGCTATATAAGTAGCAAGCAAATCTAGACGTAATTGGCGATTGGTGGAAATCGGCGGGCATACTATAAAAATTAGAATTTGGATGTAAACTTCTTGGTTTTCAATTTTGTTTAGAGAAATATAAACTTCATAATCATTTCTCAATTTGAATGTACAAATCTAATAATAACTGAAATCATCTATTTTGGACATTGAATCAATTAGGTCAGTGGTTCAGTACTCTTGTCTTTCCATTTCCATTTCCATTCAAATTCAAAGTTGTTGGGTTAAACATATCAGAGGGAAAAATGATGGCTGTGGTTGCTTAGTCATTTAATCTAAATAACATGATTCAGCGTCCATATTAAACCTCTTTCGAATATAGTATGGAATATGCCATGAGGCTAAGAATAGGATATGTCATTAGCTAAAATCATTAAATTACCTTCAATAGCTTGGGCATTTGGTCTAGTGGTATGATTCTTGCTTAGGATCCGTTTGATTGGTATATGTCAGATTATAAAATAATCTAATAATTTTTAAGAATCATTTATCTGAGAAAATGATTGCGGAGGAAAATAATTTTTACTATGTTTGGTTCGTAAAAAAATTACTCCAGAAAATAACATTGAAAAAAGATTATTACATCTGGTTGGAGGTAAATCTACATATGAATATAGTTAAATTTACAAATATACCCTTGAATATAAAATAATTTTTTAATATTAGGATAGCATTATCATCTCTAATTAATTTTTATGTAATGACTATAATCACATAACACTTTATATAATACCATCTCCATCTTAATTTTTTTCATAAAAATTTTTATTGAATAAATTTGAAAAAACATCAGAACAAATTTAATAATTATATATGCAGTTTTATTGGAGATATTTTTATCAAGTATGAATTATCAATACTTCAGAATTTATTAAATACCAACCCTTCATTTGTTTTATCTTCTTTTTCTGAAAAATAAGTATGAGGCCCACCAACCTTTTTACTATCTCTTTCTTCCACTTTTCATATTAAACATAGTAATCTGACATGAGAATTATTTTTCTATATCAGATTGTCCCCAACCAAACAGTCCCTTAGGATGCGAGAGGTCTCGAGTTCAATTCTCTGGATGCCCCTTTGCCCTTTAATCAGGTGTTAGAGTATTTTGTGTTTTTTAGTTTTTAAAGAATACTTTGTGGGATATAGAAGGCATCCATGCTTCACCATAAGACACTAATTGGGATAAAAAAATTATCATTATTATTTTTTTCGCTGTTTCATTGTCTTCTAATAAACTGGTAGGAGGAGGTAAAGCTCTTCTCAGCCTTTCATTCAAAAAAAAAAAAATTATATATATCCAAATTAATAAGATATCCATTCTTTACCATCAAAATTTTGAACATTATATATTTTTAATTTCTAATAAATTGGTGGGGAGAGGTGAGATTTGAACAACATCCAATAAAATGGGCATTTCGCTAATGATATGATTCTCACTTAGGGGATGGGAGGTCTCGATTACATCCATCTAGGATAAATCAAGAAAACCATATGGAAGAATGCCTTTCTAAATCAAGAATATTCTAATATTCTAGGAATAGTATTAAAGGATGGAGATATTGGTAGATGTCATGTTTCCACATTGACTAATTAAATGGGTGGCAAATGGGTAAGCCTAGGCCTATCCTCCATCCAATAGCCTCAGCATTTGGGCTGCATATCATAATTTTTATTAGCCATCTAGGCTCATATTGACTATTTTTGGGCTGCGTCATTACAGCAAATGTCAACCATATAATTTTTTTTTATTTAATGCACATGTATTTTGCCAGTGAAGTATAGTTTTTTCTCTGTCAGTTTTTTTTTTTTTGAAAGAAATACTGAACCGATGTATTAGTTATATTCTGATGTCTTATTAAAATTTATTATCAAAATTTAGTTATCACATGATAATTTGAATGACATTGTCATTGATTTCATGAACAGCATGAATTAATAAAACAAAATTTTTCTATAACAAAAAGGTACAAGATAAGGAATTAGGAAGCCTTGTCATCCTAGAGGACCAGTCCAGCAAAACTCACAGATCCTAATCAAGGAAGGGATGGCCCACTGGCCCATTTAACACGTACAAGTGCTGGGCCATGACAATGTCCCAGTGCGACGATGTTATTTTGTGATGCAGCCATGGTTCAAGAAATTGGAGAGCAAGAGGGATGGCAAGAGATGAAAGACATGATTGTATTCAGCTCCTCCCACGAGAATGAATTAGTTAAACATGTCAACATTTCACACTGCCATGTTAAGTCTTAGCTACTTGGATTAATGCCTACAAAAAAAAATCCAATTGGATTAGCTGGGAAAATTGAATAGGCACCCACTCAACTCCACTAAAAGAGCCATTTTTTACCAAGAAACTGCATTTCATGGCAGATCCCAGACACCACACAATTTTAGCTATGACGTAATGCCAAAAAGAAAGAGAAAAAGGCGATGACGGCGCTTATTTTTCTCCTTTCTCGATCTTAATCACATTGCACCTCTCTTATAGAGCTCGCAAACGATTAAACTGTCTCTTTATTCAACTCTCAAACAATCCATAAAACTCCATGTAATTTGACTCACAAAACAAATTGGACTTGGATTTGATCCCTCAAACTTTCTTCCAGTTAAGCAAACTTTTCCGAAATTATGTGACAAAATTTTCAAATTCTTTTTAAAATATGAAATTATAGCTAAGTCAAATTGTTTTTTATCTACTATTGGTGTTTGGCTAAAAAATGAAGTGAAAAACAAAAATAGCTTAATCCTTATATTACTTGAAGTTGTTACCTTGCGTGAATGAATTGGTTTCATCCAATGTTCTATTAATTTTAAATTCATGCAATATCCTAAAAAGTAATTCAAAGAGATTGCATTTAATCTGCTCATAACTACAAAAGTATATCAAGAAAACCATACAACATGATATATATTATTTCTTTACCAGATTATTGTCGTTTGCTCTAATATTAATTGAGATTTGTACATTGAAATCACTTTAAAATCATGACCTATCATACTTATCACTTTTTTTAACCAAATATTTAATATTAAATTATAGGTACTGTTGGGACAATCGGATCTGCTCATCTTGATTCAGACTCGATACCCCGACTTAGTATCGGCAACAGGTGTTGGATTGTCAAAACATGATTGTCGGAGGAGTTATGATTCGATTATAGTATTTACGGGGTTCATCACCTGACATTCTATTGATGTCACAGAATAAGTAGCCGACTGTCCATCGGTATGTCGATCGCCCACTTGTAAGCCGACTGACTATCGGTAACTCCAAATCATCTTCTCAGACGACGACTAATTTGAACAATCCGATGCATAACGGCAGACAACTTTTCAGTACAGAATATGAGACACCGACCAATGATTGGTATACCAGGGTTACTGATTGATAGTTGGTATATTTGAATTACCGACTGACAGTCAGTATATTAGAGTCTACAACCATGATACCATGATTGTGGGTAACGACTGTATACCATGATCGTTAACGAGCATAAACTGCCTGCTAACTCCATAATCATGGTCCGATAATAAGGGTAACCACCCTTTAGTACCAGAATAAGTGAGACCACATGCTCAACGGTTACACTTGAGTCGTCTATAAAGGGTAGGTAAGGGAACAGGCAAAGGTAAGAGATAATTTTTGGGTTGAGGCAATTTTTGGGCTAAGACTCTGCCGAATTCTATTTTCAAATATTCTGTTCATCACTCTTCGCTGACTTAGGCATCGGAGGATCTCTGTCAGACAAAATTTCGATCAAAAGACTTGTTTGGTAGGTCGCTCTTTATCGGAGCCAGACGTATACGGAGATTGACTGCAACGGATTAGCGTACCAGGTAGGAGGAAGAATCCATAATGTCGAAAACAAAAGTGCAGAATGCCTCCACCGGCTCCGTCGTATCACCTTCTCTTGCCTGTTGGGAAGATCTCCCACCTCCACTGGCAGAGCCTAGTTCCTCGCATCCGGTCATGACAGCAGATGCTCAATAATTCGCTGTCTTAATGCAGCAAGTAAAGATGCTGATGGAGGTAGTTCACAGCCTCCAGCAAATATAACAATAACAACAACAGCATCCAGTGGTGAAGGAGCCGACGCCATGTATCATGCCATCTAGGCATAGTCGTCGCGTCCCATGACGATCTCCTTCTCCATCTTCGGAGTGATGACCTGCTCGACATTCTCATCATATCGAAGCATCACCATCTCGACACTCTCATCGTGCCATCCACCAGCAGCGATGGTCTCCTACTCGCCATCACAGTAGCAAGAAGGGGAAGAGGCTGTGCTCGCCTTCAAGTCCTTCATCCTCAAATTCTTCAGGAGATTCTATCCTTGGATTCTCACAACAACGACGGCTTGACGACTATGAGTACAAGTTGAAAGAACTTGACTGCCGACTTACCCAACTCTAGGTGGAAAATCAAGATTTTTTCAAAGACTTTGGTATCCACACTACTCCGTCCTTCTCCCAATGCATCTTGGATGAGCCGATCCCAATTCGATTCAAGATGCTGCAAATGAGCCTTACAATGGCTCCACCGACTCTGTTGATTACTTGGAGAGCTACAAGACTCTTATGATGATTCAGAGGATGAATGATGCCCTTTTATGTTTAGGTTTTCTGCTACTATCTGGAAAGCTGTTCGAGCCTGATATTTCGGACTCCAATCAGAAAGTATTCACTCATTTGAACAACTAGAGCAGTCGTTCGTGGCTTACTTTAGTACCAGTAAGAGAATGCCATGAATGTCCGATAGTCTCTTCTCCATCAAGTAGAATAAGGAAAGATTTTGAGAAACTTCATAGCGCATTTCAACACTGCCACACTTGAAGTCCGAGACCTCAATGAGGACATTGCCATCTCGGCTATGAAGAGGGGGCTTAAAAGTTTCAGATTTTCTTACTCCCTAGATAAGACGCTCCCTCGGACATATGCAGAACTTCTCAAGTGCACGTATAAATATATCCACGTAGATGAGGGTACTATTGACCGACATCAATCGGAAGGGAAAGATCAGAAGAAAAAGAAGCAGAAGAATAGGGCTTCGGCTGGACCAAGTTGGGTATCAGTCGATAAGGGAACTTCACCCCACCAACAGAGTCCAAAATCGAATAACTTTAGTTACAGGTACGATTCTTACACTCCTCTCTCTGCTCCTTATGTGCAGATCTTAATGGAGATTGAGGGAAAAGAATATCTTCATCGCCCCCCACCGATGAAAGCACCACTGAGAAGCTGCGATAAGAAAAAGTACTGTCGGTTCCATCGTGATCATGATCACGACACTGAACAGTATATTCAATTTAGAGATTAAATAGAAATCCTAATCCGATGAGACTATCTCAGAAAATATCGATGTGACCGCCCGACTCAGCCTCCTACCCACCAACAACCTCAACTTTAACCTAAGGAAGCTAACAATAATTGACTATTGGTGGGAGTTATCAACATGATCTCAGGGCGATCAAGAAACTGGGGGGCAAATTTTGAAGAGGAATCATCCAAGAAGCAAAAACAAGACAATGTAATTTTTTTTCGGATGATGATGCTCGAGGAGTGCAAACTTCTCATGATGATGATGTCGTCATCTCAATGACGATAGCTAATTATGATGTAATTTTTTTTTTTTATAGATAATGGAAGCTCTATAAATATTTTATTTTATCATCTTCTCTCAAATACGATTACCTATGGACCGACTCAAGAAAATTTCTACCCCTTTGGTCAGTTTCATAGGAGATGCATTTAGTATGGAGGGAGAAATTACTTTCACTTTAACTGTCGGAACCGAACCACGATAAAGCACTATCCTCCTAATGTTTATCATTGTCTAAGTGCCTTCTACATACAACGTCATACTCGGACGATTGGGACTTAGTATGTTAAGAGTGATTTTTTTGACATACCATTTCCTTGTTCAATTCTCGATGAGGAACAGGATCGGGGAGATGCGAGGGGATCAACAATTGACCCGATGCTACTTCATGGTCTCTGTCGATGGCAGTAAATCCGAAGATCCTCTGTCGGTTGACAAACTCGATCAGAGAAAAAATGAAGAAAGGGGTGAGCTAGTTAAACAACTAATTTTGATTCCATTGAGAGAAAATGATATGACTAAAACTATTTAAATCGGATCACTTCTACCTGAGTCGGAGCGGAATCAACTACTAGACCTATAGAGAACAAATGCCGATGTCATTGCTTGGTTGGTGGCCGACATGCCTGGGATTCCATCAGATGTAATTACTCACCGATTGAATATTGACCTAAAATTTAAATTGGTGAGACAGAAGAAAAAAAATTTATCTCCGAAAGATAAAAGATCATCGATGAAGAAGTTGACAAGCTTCTAGCAGTAGACTTTATTAGGAAAGCCAACTATCTGAATTGGTTAGCCAATATCATGATGGTGAAGAAAGCCAATAAAAAATGGCTAATCTGCATCGACTATACCAACTTAAATGAAGCATGTTCGAAGGATAATTTTTCTCCATCGAAGATTGATCAACTAGTTGATGCAACGTTAGAGCATAAGCTCTTGAGCCTTATGGATGCCTTCTCGAAATACAACCAGGTCCGAATGGTGCTCAAAGATGAAGAGAACACGATCTTCACGATCGATAAAGATATTTATTGTTACAAAGTGATGCCATTCAGTTTGAAAAATACCAGAGCGACCTATCAACGATTGGCCAACAAAGTATTCAAAGAACAAATTAGACGAAACATGAAAGTTTATGTCGATGATATGCTTGTGAAAAGTGCTGAAACACATGATCACATCTGAGATTTGAAGAAAACTTTCAATATAGATTGACAACATCGGATGAAATTGAATCCAACTAAGTGTGTATTCGGTATAACAACTAAATTTTTTTTTAAATTTCTCGTGTCGCAGCGGAGAATCAAAGCTAACCCTGAGAAGATAAATGCCATTCTTAAAATGAAGCATCCCAGTTCTAAAAAGAAGATACAACAGTTGAATGGAAGAATCACCGCACTCAGTCGATTTATATCGAAGTTGGTGGAAAGGTATCAACCCTTCTTCAAGACTTTACGGCAAACAAATAACTTCTCATGATCAGATGAATACCAACAGGCTTTTGAAGATTTGAAAAGGTACTTGACATCTCCTCCTCTACTTACAAAACTGAAGGAGGGAGAATCGTTGTATCTCTATCTGGCTGCATCTTCCGAAGTAGTTAGTTCGGTTCTGATCAGAGAAGATGAAAATCGAATTCAAAGGCCTATTTACTACATAAGCAAAGTTCTCCACGATGCTAAGACCAGATATTCAAAGATAAAAAAGATGGCCTACGCTCTTATTATATCGACCCAACGACTTCGACCATACTTTCAAGCACACTTTGTAGTCATTTTGACAGACCAGCTCTTGAGGGCAATCTTGCAATGATCTGATACTTTCAATTGGATGGCGAAATGGATGATTAAACTCAACAAATTTGATATATAGTATTGTCCACGACCATCAATAAAAGCTCAAGTCTTGACCGACTTCATCATCGAGTGCACCACATTCGATGATAAATCTGATGACAAGTCTGAGTAAAATGAGAGCTCGGAAGCTGAATTAGAGTCTGTTTGGATATTGTATGTTGATGGAGCATCCAACGCTAAAAAAAGTAGAGCTGGCCCCATACTTACCCACTCCGAAGGGATAGTGACTGAATATGCCCTTCGGTTCAACTTTACAACTTCAAATAACTAAGCTGAATATGAAGCCCTATTAGCCGACTTAAAAATTATAAAAGAGTTTGGTGTGAATAAATTGAAAGTCTTCACCAATTTACAATTGATCATCGGACAAACTAAAAGAGAATTTGAAGCTCGAGGCCCAATCATGATGAAATACCTTCAAAAAGGGAGAGATCTCATCTAAACTTTCAAGTATTTTAAAATCTCTCACATCCCCAAAATAGAGAATGCACATGCCGACGTACTTTTCCAACTGACGACTATTTCTTCCAGTTTACTCGATCGAACATTTGTCGAATATCTCGAACAATCGAATATTGACAAAGTTGATGAAGTACAGTAAATAAATGACGAACCAAGCTGGAAGGACCTGATCATTCAGTATTTAACCAAGAAAACTCTATCCGAAGATCCATTAGAAGCCAAATGGCTAAGATGGATGGCTTCACAGCATGTACCGATGGATAGACAGTTGTATAAAAGGTCATTTTCTCTTCAATTGCTCAAGTGCCTTAGACCTACTAAAGCTGATTATGCTCTCTAAGAAGTTCTCGAAGGAATTTGCGAAAATCATCTGAGAGGCAAATCGCTGGCTTATAAAGTCTTATGACAGGGCTACTACTGTCCCACCATAAGGAAAGATGCTAACGAATTTGTTTGGAGGTACAAAGCATGTTAAAAATATGCTAGCATTCAGCATTAATCGGCCAGTCAATTGATGCCGATCATTGCATCGTGGCCTTTCGTATAATGAAAAATCAACATACTCGATCCTTTTCCACCGGCGACTGGTCAGAGAAAATTTTTGATCATTGCCGTGGGCTATTTCAGCAAATGGATAGAAGCTGAGCCTCTAGCGCAAGTCACTGAAGGCAAGATGAAAGATTTTATTTAGAACACCATTATATCCCGATTCGGATTGCCACACACTATTATTACCGACAATGATCGATAATTCACCAATTAGAAGTTCAAAGAGTTTTGTGTAAAATTTAATATCACTCATAGACTCACCTCCGTCGGCCATCCACAATCAAAAGAAGAAGCAGAAGTGATAAACCGAACTATTTTGCATGGCTTCAAAACCAAATTGAATGAAGCCAAGGGTATATGGGTAGAAGAATTATATTCAATCTTATGGGCTTATCTGACGACTCCTCGCATCCCAACGAGAGAGTCACTGTTCAATCTAACATATGGAATGGAAGCAGAGATCCCATTGAAGATTGGACTACCATCATGAGGGTTGAACAATGTACGGAACCAAGTAATTTCGATCGAAGAAGAGCTGACTTGGACTTACTTCCAGAAGTTCGATTACAGGCTCAAATCAGGATGACTGCATACTGACAAAGAGTGGTCCGGTATTACAATGCAAGGGTCAAACCGAAGGTCTTCTATCTTGAAGATTTGGTTTTGATAAAAGCAAAGGTTTCAAAATCTTGGGAGCAAGAAAAACTATTCCTAATTGGCAAGGCCCATACAAAGTGACCAAAACCCTTGGCTCAGATGCATATCGACTTGAGATCCTCGATGGAATGACTGTCCCCCAGACATGGAATGCTGACAATCTATAAATGTACTATTAATAATTATCCTTATAATATATTCAAAATGACATGCTCGATTTTCAGACTTTCAACTAAATATTTGGCTATCTACAAATATGATATCTGACCGACGATCAATCGGCTAGTCTACATAGCAATCCGACTCTGATCGAATCATTGATTAATCTACATGCCGACTCAACTTTGATCGGTCGGAAAGATATGCTGACTCGACTTCGATCGATCAAAAAGATATGCCGACTTGACTCCGATCGATCGAAAGATATTTGGTTAAATTCCGTATATCAAATCTTTACAATAATTACATCCAAAGATTGGTTAGTTGATACCCGACTAAAGGGCAAATATTGTGACATCAGTTGATAAATTATCAATTATTATTCAACTAAAATAGCAACAGTTATTTACGATAAATGATGATTACATTCAAAGAGGTTCTACACTTAGAAAATTTCTTTCATTATAAACTGAAGGCTACAAAAATTGGATTAAGATCTGATAATAAAGAGAAAGTTTGGACTAAAGTCCGATAACAAAAAGAGAGGAGGAAACCTAACTACACCGACTGACGCTTGGCTTCCGACGCTATCGCTTCGATCACCGTTACTGCTTTGGCCTTCTTGACTTCGATAGTAACTGATTCTACGTCTGCTGACATCGATGCGATTTCTTCAATAATCGGAGCTTCTTCATCAGTTGGTGCTGCTTTTGTCGCCCTTTCTTCAGGAATTGGGACAGTGATGTTACTCAGATCTAGGTCTGGGTAAAATTTTGCAATAGCATCCCTACCATCCTTGTACTCGACCCAGTAAGCTTCATCGTTGCCTTCGAGGACTTCCTTTTTGAAATCTTCAGATTTTTTATAGTCCTTAATGGCTCGACTAAGGGCATCCTGAGCGGTCTTCACCGCTTCCTTTGCAAATGCTGACTCTGCATCGGCAAGTGCCAACTTTGCTTCAGTGGTCCGATGCCTTTCGCTTTCACCGTCCAGCTCTCAAAAGCAGTCATTGCGTCCCCCCCGGAGTCAGCTGATTGTATTCTTCTTTTGCTGAATCTGGGTATCATGGGAACTGATAGTTTGTTGAGTTGACGATAATTTGGCCTTCAATCGGGAGATCTTTTCCTTATACTTCTTCCGATCTTCCGCCGCTCAAAGAAGTTCATCGATGACTTCCTTGTCAGCTTCTGCATTTGCAACTCGGTCAGCCCACGTTTGACCAAGTTCATCAGTCCTTGAAATCTGGCTTCTATTGTCGATACATCATGCACCAACTAGAAAAGACAACAGTAAATAAAAAAGTAAAGAAAAGAGTTATAAGAAAATACCAACCAAAGTAAGCAAACAAAGAAATACCATCTTACGCTGAGGAATACGAGATAAAAAGATGAGAAGATATTAAGTATAGTTTGATCCTTCCTATTCTCCCAGTCTATCGGGAGAAGTGTAGCCTCGAGGAGTTGCTTGGCTAGCTTTGGGTTCCCCCGAGCCGACTCACCAGCTGATACTCGGATGTCGAAGTGCTCCATTAAGTCCTCTGGAGCCTCATCGCCAGCTGAAACTTGTGGCACCTTTCCACGATCCTGAGTGGATGATTGGCTGATTGGCGCCGCCATCCATTTCGATGTGGAGGGTGCTCGAGACATTATTGATGCCATGCTAGCCGGTATTGGATCGATGATTATGACATTGTCATGATCGCTTGGTTGTTCGGCCAGTGGTGGAACTTCGAGTGGTGGAAGGACCCCCGAGGCAGACAATGCAATGACAGGTATGGTGCGGGCCTCAAAAACAACCACCGAAGGGGTGTCGAGTCGGGTCTTCTTCGGACCCCGAGATGGACCTGAACTAACAGCGGGTCTCTTTCTGATGGCGTTTCACCGAATTTTTTTTGCCGACGGATGCATACCTGTAGATAAAAGGCAACTATGATTTAGCCATAAATTTGAAGATAAATAAAAATGAAAGATCGACAAGTGCTATGCTATACCTACGAAAGGTGCCGAACGAAGTCCGACATCATACAGGCTTTGCTTCGTCAGCAACTTCCGTTGTGAAGGGACTTCCATATCTTTCAAGCGTAGAAAGTCTTCTCGATCGATGATATTAACTCGGCTACTTTCATTCACGCTTACACTAGGATTCCCCCAAGAAGAAGGAAAGCCCCAGGCTGAATAAGAAGAAATAAAAAAAAACTGATTCTTCCATCATGGATGGAAGAAGAGAGTTTGATAATGAATTGCAGACTCTTCCTTGGACCAAAAAACCACCAATCATCGGTCTTAGGGTGTGGACGGAGTACAAAGAAAGTCAGAAAAAGAGGCACTCTAGGGTTGGTCGGAATCATAGAACATAATAGAACAAAACTTATAAGAAGCTGAATGAAATTTGGAGCAAGCTAGGCAGGACAGATCCTATAGTAATCAAAAATATTTCAAACGGAGTTCGGAATTGAAAAGCGAAGTCCAGCCTGAAGGTACTCTATATAAATGGCTATGTGGTCTGCAGAAGGGGAAATCACTCGGCCCTCCAGATTAGGCATATAAAGTTAAAATTGCTTCGGGATATGATATACTTCATTGAGCTGAAGAACTTTAGATTCGATCATGAAAAAAACTTCCACGATCGGACTCGGAAGGAGATCGTCAACTGGACAAACTGATCGACTATCCTGAGAATGTTCTAGACTAGGAGGTCTATTCTCATCTTCCCTAATCTTACCCTTACCCTTATCCTTCCTACTACTACTAGCCATTAATAATGGCGGAAAAAAAATAGAAAGAGTGGCAAAGAAGAGAAAAGGGAAGGAGAAAGGACAAACCTAAAAGCAAAAGAAAATCCTGGAGATCATGAAGATGAAGAGAAGAAGATGGTTGCCTCAATGGAGCTATCGATAACCAGCGGAAAGCATTCAAATTCTCTAAGTTGTAGAAAACCCAAATGAAGGAGGAAAGTGACCTTTATAAAGAATCCACCAACGGCTGAGATAAGTTCATCCTAATTAAAGTTCTCCTAGATCTTGACACATGGCAGCATTAGGGTTGAATATCCTTCGGACCTTTCAGCGCACCTATTGCCAGATCAAGACACGTCGGCACAATTTGCATGAATCGTCTAGAACCAATAATCAGCAGACATGTGGCAGCACTCGACAGGTCGAAAGCAAATCAATTGAATTGTCCCGCGGTCTGACTGACTGCGACATTAAATAACCGTCTCTCCGATTCAATATCCTAATGATGATCGCACGGACCTCGAAATGACAAAATACCTAGAGATTTTCAATTTTCAAGAGAATCATTAATGCCTGCCATTGAAATGATCGTAGAATCGAAGCTTGAAATTATGACAAAAGATACGCTGACTCCCGCCGTCCAACATATCAAGTCATCCTAGACTCGAAAGTAGGAGACAACTGTTGGGACAATCGGATCTACTCACCCTGATTTAGACTCGGTACCCCAACTCAACATCGGCAACAGGTGTCGGACTGTCAAAACATGATCGTCGGAGGAGTTACGGTTTGATTAGAGTATTTACGGGGTTCATCACCTGACATTTTATCGATATCACAGAATAAATGGCTGATTGTCCATCGGTACGCCGATCGCCCATCTGTAAGCCGATTGACTATTGGTAACTTCAAATTATCTTCTCAGACGGTGACTAATCCGAACAATCCGATGCACAACTATAAACAACTTTTCAGTGTAGAATATGAGACACCGACCAATAGTCGGTGTACCAGAGCTGTTGACTGACGGTCGATATATTTAAATTACCGACTGATAGTCGGTATATTAGAGTCTATGATCATGATACCATGATCATGGATAACGATTGCATACCACGATCGTTAGTGGGCATAAACTGCCTACTAACTTCATGATCATAATACGATAATGAGGATAACTACCTTTTAATGCCAAAATAAGTGAGATCACGTGCTCAATGGTTACACCTGAGACGTCTATAAAGGGGAGGTAAAGAAATAGACAAAGATTAATTTTTTGGTTGACTCTGCTGAATTTTATTTTCAAATATCTTGCTCACCATTCTCTACTAACTTAGGCATCGGAGGATCTCCGTCGGATAAAATTCTGATCAATGGACTTATTTTGCAGGTCGCTCTTTATGGGAGCCAGATGCACACGGGGATTGGCAGCAATAGGTACAAATATTATTTGGTCATATTCATAAATTAAAATCACTTTAAAATCATGACCTGTCATGCTTATCATATTTTTTTAACCAAATATTTAATATTAAGTTGTAGGTACAAATATTATTTGGTCATATTTTATGTGTCCTCGTTTGCTTCAACATTAACTGAAAATGTTACAAAGGTTTGCAAATTAAAAGCACTTTAAGAATCATAACTTGTCATGCTTATCATATTTTGTTTAAGCCAAATGTTTAATATTAGGTTGCAGGTATAAATATTGTTTGGTCATATTGTTGCCCAAATATGAAGCCCAAAGGGGGGGGGGAGAGATGAATTGGGACTTTTTAAAATTTTTGAGATTAGTGTAATCAAGTAATGTGCTAAAGTGTTGAGTGGAGTGAATTGATTAGATATGAAAATAAAGTCAAACACAAATAATAGATAATCAAGTATAAAGCACAAAGAATAAGAAAAGAGATGCAAGCACAACAAACACAAAAGATTTATAGTAGTTCGGTGCTAACCTTGCACCTACATCCACTCTCCAAGTTCCTACTTGAGAATTCAATCTACTAAATGATTTCAAGAATACAACACGTCGGACAACCCCAACCCTTGCTATCTAAGCAAGAACACTTATTTTCTGAGTACAAACCAACCCTCAACAATCCGATTTCAGGTTCGGATTAATTCAAATGAGTTTTGAAACCCCCAAAACTCAAAAATCCAAAATACAATGTGAGAAAAATAGGGTATAAAAATTTTAGCATAAAATCTCTTTAAATAAATACAATAAAAATACAATACTTAAGAAAAAAAAGCTTTTGCTGAACACTCTCAATGGATTTGCATATTTGAATGCAGCTGGAGAATAGTTGGTGAGCTGATTGAATGCTTCTTTCCTCTCTTTTTGGAGATTTTTGAACTTTCACAGATATGAGCTTTGAATCCCTGAAAATTTTTGATTTTCCACTTCAAGAAAGCATTTATAATCACCATTTGCACTTAAAAATATCTTAATATCGATTTAGAGCCATTGGAGAGTGTTTAATGCGCATTAAATGCACAAAAAACGAGTTAAAAATTAGCTGTTACGCGTGCTCGCCAGAATGGGACGTCCCATGGGGTGCCCCATGAGATGCCCCAATTGGTCAGATAAAAAATGAACTTTCTGTTTTAATCTCAGGATCTCAGGGATCGTCCCACATGGATCGTCCCACTGCATGCCATAAGCCAAAATAATACATACCGGCTACCTAATGAAAGGGGATGACTCAGATAGGTCGTCCTATTTTGTGCCAATTCAATTTTTCATACATTTAAGGTCTGAAACTCATCAGAACATTTTCAAATACTTTCAAATCAATTTGACACTTCCAAAAGGCTTCAAAAACTTCTCCAACTTACAGAAATTTCAGCTTTGGGACACTTGATGGAGCTTTTTAGACTCAATCTTTTGGACTATTTGAAACATCACAAAAATATTCTTTAAAGATAAGAAACTCATTAGTAATCTTCTCAAATGATTTGTGATCATCAAAATTAATTTTTGGAGCAACAATCTTCCCTTTTTTGATGATGACAAAATATTTGAGTGTTCATAAAATAAGTCCATAAAGCTCAAAAAATTGAGTTTGTGAAGCACTTGTAGGAATATGCCAAAGATTAAGCATAGAAAATCATGAGATACATATTTTCAGCAAGTTGTAATATTTTGATTCATTTTACTAAAACTTATTTGTGAAGGTATCAGAGTTTTTCTGAAGATTATTTTTAATCAGCAAAATCCTTTCCTTTCTTGTATGAAACAGATAAAAGTAATCATTTTGACCATTTTGAAAAAGATCTCCCTCTTTTTTATGTAAAAAGTGGTTAAGTTGTAAATTTTTTTTATTGAAGCAAAGATGGTTCATAAAAAAAAAAATTTCTCTTCCATGTTTTTAGTATTAGAGCAATATGTGAAAGGAATCTTTCTTTTTCTTTTTCTTATTTTGATATCAAGGCAAAGATGAAAATATCAGAGCAAGAATTAAAAGAGAAGGTATTAGAGTATTTTGTAAAATCAAAAATAGATGTATCAGGATATTTGGTATCAAGATAAAAATAAAAATATTAGAATACTAAAAAAAATAAATGTATCAGAGTATTTTTAAAAAAATATCAAAATGAAAATAAAGATAGACGTATCAAAGTGAAAAATGTGTGTATCAGAGGCATATCAGAGTACAATACTGCATCGTATCAGAAAAAAATTTATAAAAAAATTAAAAAATTCAGATAGACAGGACTACACCGCTTTCTCTCCCTTTTTGACATCATAAAAAATGGACTAGAGAGAGTAAGATTTTTCATGGTTGTGCATCTAGTATCAGAGTAATAGTACAGTCATCCAAATGTAACAGTCATTCATTTATTCATTCAAAAATAGTGGGCTATACAAAGTGATAATAAAAGATAACTTTATTCATTAATTACAACAAAAAGAGAAGTTACAAGAGTCATAATATATATCTATGAGCATAGAGCTCTCACACATTCAACTACTAAAACAAAATACAACAACTAAGTAACCTAAAAAGTCTAGTACAAAATGATCAGATCAGTGAGAATGGATATCGAGCTCAAGATCAAGATAAGTGAAATATAATCAACCTCATCCTCGATTGAAGGATCTAGTCTGAGAGAAAGATGTCAAGAGACGGAATGCAATGGGCTGGACAAAGGCTGGCTCACTGGATGCGGAGGGTCTAGACTGAAGCTGAGTCCTAATGACATCAAGCTCGGATAAGACCCCCTCATTGAAACTCGAAGCCCATCAAGATCAGAAGATACAAAGTCTCTAGAGTCTTTGATATTTACTCGGATCAGCTCAAGTGAAGAACGAAGCTGGCTGTGAAGTTTCTCTATCTCTCAAGCTAAATCATCCAACTGAGGTGAAGAGGTGGTTGATGTGCTCGCTCCTGTCGATAGAGAATCTAAAATTAGTCTGATCTTCCTCTTAATGTCAAAAATTCTCCCACTGAATCTGAGAAGAGAACCCTCCATACTCTCCAGTCTAGTACTCAGATCAGATAAAAGCTCTATCAATGAGGATATGTGTGGCACGACTGAAAAGTCTGAAGAAGGGTCAGAAAAAGAACTCGATGGAGGCTGGCGATACTGCTGCTGCTGCTGCATCTACTGGAGAATTTACTCCTGATACTGCTGAAACTGATGGAGCTGCTGAAGAACCTGATCTTGAAATCGCTGCTGCTGAATAGATAGAATGCCTGCCACTCTCTCAGCCAACAGTCCCATATCATCCTCCCCCAAACTGAAAGATAGCACAGTATGGCTCGACGATGGGGATACACTGACTGAGGGTTCTGCCTCAGGCTCTGATATAGGGTGATCAACTAGACTCTGCCTGAGCACAGGTGGTGAAGGTGAACTCTCCCCTACAGCATGCTCCTCCTCCTCATCATCCTCCTCCTTGGCTGCAGCTGCACGGCCCTTGACCCAATGACCATCCATTCTGATAAATCCCATACGCCGAAGGGAGTGGTCATTGTAGATGTCAGTGTTTGATAATCTACAAACAACCTCTCCCTCAAAGCTTACTTCAGACTCCCTAAATATCACAGTAAGAGCCATACCATATGGCAAGCGAGCCTTGGATCTGTTCAAGGCTTCCCTCATGGCATCGATCATAAAAAATGACAGATTTAGGAGAGTTTCGGAGACTATATGGTACATCAAGCAGATATCTCGACTAGTCATCAAATCATATCTTCCCCCTCTGGGAAGAAAATCCTGGACACCTTGTGGTGGAGAAATCTCATCTCCACGCTCAACTCCTTGGCCTCAATTTTCATAGACCCCTCCACATCCTCTCTTCCTAAGATGGTCCTAAGCCCGATTTCTTTTCTTAGAAGCTCATCTAGGCAACTTCTTTCACAGGGCATCTGAAGAAGTCTACCCAGCTTAGGAGCATTAAGTATAATTTGGATACCCTTGACAATTGACTTCATAACTCCATCAGAGAAAATTAAATTTGAATATAACTCCTTGACAAGATTAATGTAAACGGGCTCGAACAAATTACAAAAAATCTCCATCCTTGCTTAATCAATTTTTCACCAAAAAAAAATCCATCATTTCTTAAGAAACGAAAGTCTATATTTCTTCCCAGAGCTACTTTTCTTACAAATAGAGAAATCTTACTTGATGTGATTGGTGGAGAGGCTTGAGCTGGTGCTTGAGCTGTCTTCTTTCTTCATTCCTCAGCCTCCAAAGACCTCACTGACTTTCTTCTCTGCGGCAACCTCATTTTGGGGGCCATTATCCCAAAGAGAGCAGAAAAATTGATCAAGAAGATTGAGAGGAATGAGGGATGGATGGAAATGAAGAGGAGAAGAGGGTTTAGGGGTGATTGTCACGGATTTTGCAAGTTAGGGCTTGAGATTTGATGGAGAGCAAGAGGGTACGCCGAGAGAGAGTTTGCTCTAGGATTTGAGATGGAGATCCAAGATTTTGGACGGATTTGAGGTCGGTGGAGAACTAGGAGAGGAGCCTTAGATTTGGGACGAGAGAAAGTGAAAGAGTTATGGAGTTTGAGTCACCCCAAATGAGTTTTAAAAGAGAGAAAAAATGGGTTGGCTCAAAAAAAAAGAATCACATACCCATTTAATTGGGACATCCCATGGGACGCCCATCCAGGATAAGTATCAAGCGATGGGTAAAAGATTTAAAAATGAAGAAAAATTCAAGAGAAAAATTTGAAATGGGTCATATCGACTTCAAATGATTATGAGGGATCCAGATAAATTTTGGTATAATTTTTGATAGAATATTTCAATGAAAAAAAATCCGAGATTGTATCTGAATAGCATTGATAATTTTTTAATTATCTTGAAAAAATCTCAAAAAAAGATAGATGTCTCCTAAAATTAAGATAATAAAGTTAAGAGATTTTAGATAGATTTTGAGAGTGAAAATATGATTGGAGTTCAAGCAGAAGGATCTAAGATGTCCAATTCTCTCTTAATTTCATAAAATTTATTTTTATTTAATGTTTTGATAAAAATATCAGCTAATTGTTTTTCAGTATTTATGTATTCAAGTGTTATATCATTATTTTAAATATATTCTCTTATGAAATGATCTCTAATTTTAATATGCTTTGACTTAGAGTGTTGGATTGGATTTTTAGTCAAATTAATGGTACTAGTGTTATCACATCTTATGAGAATATTTTTAAGTTCAATACCAAAATCTATGAGTTGTTGCTTAATCCACAGGATTTGAGCACAGCAACTTCTGGCTGCAATGACTCGACCTCTGTCATAGACAATGCTACCGAATTTTACTTCTTACTAAACCAAGAGATTAAATTAACTCTTAAAAATTGGCAAGTTGCACTAGTACTTTTTCTATCTAGTTTACATCCAGCAAAGTTTGCATCTGAGTAACCTATTAAGTCCATTGAAAATTATTTTGAAAATCAAAGTCCTAAATTTTGTGTTCCTTTTAAGTATTTAAAATTTTTTTTAACAGTATTTAAATGAGATTCCTTAAGATTTGACTGATATCTAGCACACATGCATACACTGAATATTATATCAGGTCTACTAGCAGTAAGATATAATAAAGAGCCCATCATGCCTCTATAGAGCTTTGAATCAACATTCTTGCCATGTTCATCTTTATCTAATTTGCAGGAAGGGATCATAGGTGTACTTATAATTTTTGAGCTCTCCATTCCAAATTTCTTTAATAGTTCTCTTGTGTACTTACTTTGGATAATGGAGATCCCTTCCTCTATTTGTTTGATCTGGAGTCCGAGGAAGAAAATGAGTTCTTTCATCATGCTCATCTCGAACTCTCCCTATATGAGCTTGGTAAATTCTTGACACAAATCTTCATTAGTAGATCCAAATATGATATCATCAATATATATCTGTATGACTAAAATTTTTTCGTCTTTTCTTTTTATAAATAGAGTTGCGTCAATTTTTTCTCTTGAAAAATTATTTTCTAGTAAGAACTTACTTAATCTTTCATACCAAGCTCTAGGAGCTTATTTTAAACCATATAATGCTTTGTTTAACTTGAATACATGATTTAAAAATTTATGATTTTCAAAATCTGGAGGTTGCTCTACATATACTTCTTCAGCAATATAACCATTTAGAAAAGCACTTTTAACATTCATTTGAAATAATTTAAAGTTCATAAAATAAGCAAGCAAGCAGCATTCTTATGGCTTCTAATCTAGCAACAGGAGCAAATATTTCATCAAAATCAATTCTTTCTTATTGATTATATCCTTTAGCAATCAATCTTACTTTATTTCTGATTACATTTCTATTTTTATCTAATTTATTCTTATATACCCATTTAGTTCCTATTATGGGGTAATTTTTAGATCTAGCAACAAGTGTCCATATATTGTTTCTTTCAAATTGATTTAACTCTTCTTGCATAACAATTATCAAATTATGATCTTTTTCAGCTTCATCTATTATTTTAGATTTTAGGTGTGAAACAAAAACTACATAATTACATACATTTCTAAGAGAGGATCTAGTTCTTACCCTTTGTGTCGGATCACCGAGGATTAATTCTTTGGGGTGATTGTGGACATACGTCCATTTTTTGAAAGATTACTTGTATCTTAAGGTTATTCTTAAATGTTTTGATCATTTGATACTTTCATCCTCATGTTTTTCTTCTAATTGTTCCTTTTTTCATTCATTTAAGTCATTGATGGTGAGCTTTTTCATTCTATCTTCTATGATACCTGCATCATCAGCATCCTCTCTCTTCTTTGATGGAAGATCATTAGCTTCATCAAAAACTACATAAATTGACTCCTCCACTACTAGAGTTCTTTTATTAAACACTCTAAAAGCTTTGCTAGAAATGAAATATCCAAGAAAGATAGCTTCATCAGATTTAGCATCAAACTTAT